>NW_028274819.1:78811003-79114033 GCF_037043125.1 Eumetopias jubatus
TAGATGGCAGCCTCCTTACTCTCATACCACAACCTGCTCCTGTTGTTTATTCAGCCCTGAAATGGTAGCAGTGTCATTGCTAAACTCTGGATTGCCTCGCTACTTGACTTATCTATATTTTCTTATCTGAGTAACCAATTTACCAAATTAAATTCCTAATTTTATAGAGTAGCTCTTCTAGTAATGAATTATCTCAGTTCTCATTTGTATAAGAAAGTTTTTATTTATCTCTTCACTTGTGAAAATGAGTAGAGGTGTCATTAATTTTGGTAAATTATCAGATATTGTTTATTTAACCTTTACTTCTTTTCTCTATTTTTGTCCTTCTGGGAATTGAGTTGTACATGTTTTAGACCATTTAATATTGTTCTACTGCTGTTAGATTTTTATTTTGTTTTGTTTGTTTTGTTTTATTTCCCTTTTTATTTTATTGGGGCTAATTTATATCAACCTATTATCATGTTAATAGCTTTTTCAACATTTTTGTCAAATCTGCTGATGAAACCATTGAAAACCTTTTTTACTAAGTTTTTTTTTTTAATTTTATAACATTCAAATTTGATTTTTTCTCACTGGGTACATATCTTTGCTGAGATTACCCATCTTATATATGCTGCCATCTTTTCCATTGACAACTTTATCATATTAATCATCATCATTTAAAATTCCCTGTCAGAAAATTTCAACATTTGTGTCATCTGTTAGTTTCATTCTGATGATTGTCTTGTCTCTCAGGAGTGTGTTATTTCTTTCTTTCTTTTTTTAAAAGATTTTATTTATTTATTTGAGAGAGAGAGAATGAGATAGAGAGCACAAGAGGGAAAAGGGTCAGAGGGAGAAGCAGACTCCCTGCTGAGCAGGAAGCCCGATGTGGGACTCGATCCTGGGACTTCAGGATCATGACCTGAGCGGAAGGCAGTCACTTAACCAACTGAGCCACCCAGGGGCCCCAGGAGTGTGTTATTTCTTGATTTTTCATAGTTTTGTGATATTTTATTGAAAGATGGACAACTCATGTAGGTCAGTAGAAACTGAGGTAAATAGTTTCAATGTCTGAAAATAGGTAAATCTTTCCCTTCTACCAGGCCATAAGTTAAAAGTTAATATTATTCTCATTAGGATTTGAGCTAAGTCTTTTTATTCAGATAGCCCTCAGTGCATTGGAGTCTGCATATACCTATTGTAATTACCTTGTTTTCCACATCCCTGCAGCCTGTACTTGGTCTTCATCAACTAGTCAACTATTATAGCTGAAATCTATCATATCTAGTTGTGTCTACCAAGAGTAAGTGAGTACTCACAGGTTCCTGTCCCCCTGAACTCACCTGTTCCTCCTTAGACTTTGGGCCAGATAAGGGCCAAGTGACCTCAATTCTCTGATCTGTTTGAGTAAACCATAAAGTTGATGTTAGTCTTGATATTTTTGGCTTAAGTTTGTTTAAGTTTTGGAGTAACCCTATTTCCTGCTCTCTGTATCCTAAAGCAGAAATCAGAAATAAAGTGATATATTTTTGATCCATTACACACATTTATTGGGGCTCCAGTTGACTAAACATCACAAACTATGCTAGTCCTGGAGTATACAAAGGATTTTTGAAGGTGCAGGCTTGGCTTTGTCCTCGAAAAAGATTTAGTCCCTTGGAGGTATCATACTTAAGTATATACAAACATACAGTTTCCATGGGGAAGTCATTTTAGGAATTTTTTGGGCTACAACACAGGTGTGGAGATTACTATCATGGGACTACTTATGCCACCGTTGGGGGAATAGATAAAAGGGGGGTAATTTTGGCCATGTGATAAGATTATGTATTGATCTAGAAAGGAAATACCTGTCAGAAGAATTCTTGGGAAAATATGAATGCTAACAATGATACTCTATTCTCCTAAATTTTAAAAACTCAAATTTTGTGTAATGGAGCGGATTTCACCCAATCCAATAGACTCATTAGGGTATACCAGCTCTCATATATGTCCCTCATTAATGTGTTTATAGCATTTAAGGTTTGTATGATCCAATTTAGTATTTAAATATATTCTATCTTATACTGTTTACTTTTTATACATCTTTTTTTTTACATCTAAATAAATGATAATGTTCAAAAAAGACAAAGACATATTATGTTTCTTTTTCATGTAGTGAGTCTGTGGTCATGAGAAGAACCTGGATTTTATGATCACATAGAGGAAGACTTGTATCTTGGTCTTCTTTCTGCTTTCATTACTTCGATGAAGTTACTTATGCTCAGTAAGCCTTAGATTCTTTAACCACAAAGTGACTGGCACTAGGGTACTGAATGAAGATGAGCATTACTAAGCTTAAAGTGAGGTGAATGAGGAAGATACTTTTGAAATATTTTTTCTGGAGAGTAAATCATACAAAAATGCCCAAAAGAAATCTTTGGTAAGGATAATTCTGCTCCCAAATAAAAGCTACAGCCAAACTTTGTTTATACATCCAAAAATCCCTTCTTCAAACAACAGCATCATGAAAATATTATCTCAGTGAAGTTGAAGCACACTGAAAGTTTTGTAGTGAAAATATTCTACATAAATGAATTGTATTTCATTGATAATTTATAAGAAGAAAAGAGAAGAATGTCTAGTTCATTCAGTTGATAATTGCTTCCTTTGATGCTGCAAATTTACAAATACAGAATTCATTTTTGCTTTGGCACTCATTATTTGAACATACTCCAATAAAACTATCTTAATTGAAGAACTCTGAGCTAATGCTTTCTTGACTCAAATGGCCCTGGTTGAGGTAGCCATTGAACACAAATTAAAAAAAAAAAAAGTTTCCTTATACATATTCTAATGCATAATTTAAATGCTCCACATTTCAAAATTGTTAACCAATTTTCTTGGTTATGGCGTTATTCTCTTTCTCAATAAAAACTGCAATCCTGCCAACTTTAGAGCTATATAGTTTCAGCTGTTTTTTTAAATTATCCCAAAGAAAAAAAAGAGCTGTTTTTTCTTCCAAATGAAGAAAAGTTTTTTATTCACACTCTTATGATGCAACACAATATGAATGGATACTGCACAAGTATATTTTTAAGGAAATAAAGGGACTTTGAACACAGAGCAAGTATTGCCCGCAAGAAGAATGAGGATAAAATTTATGAAATACTGATAAGAAATTAAACTTGCAATGTAATCCTTCATCTAACTACTGGATTCATGATCTTAAACGTGTTATTTTTAACCTTGCATTCAATATTAATAATAAAAAATGATGTTATCCTCCCTGTACCTCCTGTGTTTAAAAAAACAAAACAAAACAAAAACAATGTTTTAGCACTATTTTAGGTTCCTCTGAACATAGCTCCTCTTGGTCTATCCAAACTTATCTTCCATCGAGACTATTCATATTCTGCACTCTAGCTAGATTGTCCACTTCATTTTTCTAGTCAAATTCTCACCCCACTTTCTGAAGAGGCCACCACTCTCCTAATTCTTAGCACAGAGCTTAATTCTCCCTGTTCTTAAGATTTACATAAATGGAATTATGCGGTATGTATACTTGCATGTCACCTTTTTTGTTTAGTTTAATGCTGAGATTCATTCATATTTTTCAAATCATTTTTTGTTGTTGAATAGCAAAATATATATATAACACGATGAGAATTTGTTCTCCCGTTGATGGATATTTGAATTTTTTTCATGAATAATAGGAATATAAGTCTTTTTCTGGACATATTTACATTCATTTCTCTTGGCTAAATATCTCTAGGAATTATTGAAACCTGCAGTGGTTATGCAACATAAGTATACATTTATAGCCCCATCAGTAATGTATATTCTGATAGTTGGTGTTGTCAGTCTTTTTAATTATGCTCATTCTCATTGGTTTGAAAGAGTCTCAAAATGTGGTTTCAATGTTTATGTCCCTTATGACCAATGACATTAATAAACTTTTTTTTACATGCTTGGTCATTTCTATGTCTTTTTTGTGAGGTGATTTTTGAGCCTTTCCACATTTTTATGGGGGCATTTGCATTTTTATGTTGGAACGTTAAGGCTTGTTTTCTTGATGGAAATTATTTACCAAATATATGTTAGATTTTTTGAGGGGGGTTTGTTACTCTATATAGATATTGTTTATGAAGATTTTTAAATGAGGTAAGCTTGTTGCATATATGCTAAGCTTACATCATATGGTTTTGTTCTAATATACTTTATGTATTATCTTATATTTTAAATTAAATAAGGAAATAAGCAGTTAATTGGGAGAATAAATATAAAACTATGTTAAAATTCAATATACAGATCTTGACCTCTTAAATATATAATAGTTTATTATTATATTCAAGAAAGCACCTTCTTGCTAATGGAAAAAGAAACTACTTTTAGGAGACAATTTCTGTTTTATATATCCATAGCAAATGTCTATGTTTTCTTATTATAAACAGCTATACATGTCAGAATTAATCATTTTATGTTTAACTTATGAACACTCTGAAAAATAAATCTTATATTGAAAGTTCTTGATACATCATTAATTATAATTTTCCTAGTGACATAGCTGTTAGATTTCATGTGTTAGATTTCAATTGGTTTTCTTGTCATTATCACTTTTACTTTTATGGGATATATTGTATTTTAACAAGTATGTGAATTGTAATTTCAAATTGTAAACTTTGGTTGATATCTTCTTATGAATTAATTACACTGTTTTAGAAAATCTCTTAGACCTAGAAAACTGACAAAATTTATTATGGTTTCTAGACACAAATCACACAGTAGCATATTTAGAAGGGTGACAGAGTCAACAAAACACTGTTTCTAGAAAAGAAAGAAAGAAAGAGAAAAGGAAAGAAAGAAAGAGCAAAAATATTAGAAAAGCCTTTTGCATCTTTTATATTTTTCCTTATAGGCCTACTCTCCACAAGTATGAGATTTTCAAACATGAATTTAATGCATCATATTTTGGTATAGTGCAGATAATAGTAAAAGGAAAGTCAGAAATCTGGGATAGAGTTCTGTCCATGGTGTTAATAGTTGTTATCCTGGACAACGTACATGACTTATAAAAGTCTTGATTTCTGTGCTGTAAATTAAATAGGTAATATGAGCTTTTATTCCACAAATAAATTTAAATGTCATATAGTTTTGTAATGCATTCCCTCAGAGGTAAATAGGATCATATTCTCATAAATATTATTGAGCTGGCACTGAAAGCATACAGGATTTCAAAGAATGGATATTACTGGAAATAGTATGTTTAGTTCCATAAGCATCAAAATACTCTCTACATCACATTATCAAGTGGGACTATTTAGATTTATTTAAACTTTTTGCATTAGTCATAGAATTAGTGCTTTGACTCCATATTTGAATTACATATACATTTAAAAACTCTGTGCAGATAGGAGAGGGGTGTTACATAGCAGGGATAATGAAATGATTTTCCTTTCCTCTCCCCCAGGTCTTAGACATAAAGGAATGGGATTTCTCTTCTATCATTTGATCTAATTCATAAGATTGGGGTTGTCAAATCAGTCTCACACAGATCAGAGATCTTACCTAGTAACAAACTTTACTAAGTAATTTCAAGGATACAGGAAATCAGAAGCTCGGAAGCAACAGAAATTTATTTGTGACATTAAGAATGGCTTCCCAGGTGCACCTCTGGCCCAAATAGATGAAGACTTTGGGTGGGGTTTACAGATAGTCCCACATAAGGAGGAACATTTAACTTATAAAACATCTCCATTTTTTTTTTTAATTGTAAGGACTTGTACAGCTTTGGTGACATTCTCCAGGCAGCCATGCCTCATAGACCCTGTTTATTTTGGAGTATCTTTAGCCAGTACAGCTGCTGAGGACATTACAGAGGTGGACTCTCTCTCTCCTCTTTATGTAGAGGTCCAGCAGAAAAAAAGAATAGGTATGGTACCCTGCCTTGTGTTCTTGTCTCCAGCAGTATCTTTTTGGTTGAGAAAGTGAATGAACAGCAAACCTGTTGCTTCAACTCATTCCTCCCTAAAAATTAAACTGTAAAGTCAGCTCACCATTTATCAGGCAGGGACATAAAAAGACACTGCAAAAGGAATATTACATAAGAAGAACAAGACTAAAATAAAGTTTTTATACATATTTTAAAAAGTTAATTAGAGTAGAGTCAGTAAGAAATAGACCACAGAAAGTCAACAGCCACAGAAGCAAATTTAACAGCAACTCTAAATGAGAGAGTGCTGAGAGAAAGTTTATCCTGTTGAGAAGACTGACTGTTAGAACCTCCAACCCTTGAAGGTCCCTTGAAACATTCAAATGATAATCCTATATCTCTTATGATGACTTCTTGTTCTGTTCAACAAGATGCCATTTTGCTAAAGTTTTTTCTCCATGTGGCTTGTCTAAAGAGAGAACTGTTCAGACATATTCAAATATCTTGTATCCTTGACAATTCCATTTCTCACTGTAAATTCACACAGTATCAAGTCTTGAACTCTCTGTGCTTAAGTAGCATCGTTAAATCCTTGAGCATTTAACTGAGAAATGGAACCTCAAACTTGATGAAATTGCCAAGGTAATAACATTTTATTGATGCCTTTTCATAGAAAGATGGCTGAATATGCAGGTGACACCTTAACCATCATCACCTTTTATTTAGTGGGTCTTCCTACATTTGTATTATTCATTTATTTCTTTATTTCACTAATAAATGTATTGGATTCATGGAAGTGAATATATTAGAATTGATAGAGTTCTCAGAGGTCCTGATCATCATGCACAGGATTCCCCTTCACAAGATACTCAATGGAAATTACATATTTTACGTTTTACTTGGATACTTTCAGTGATGAGATCTTCATAATCTTTTTTAATTTTATTTTTTAGAGAGAAAGACAGTGCGTGAGCGGGGGAGAGGAAGAGGAATAATCTTAAGCAGGCTCCACACCCAGAGTGGAGCCCAATTTGGGGCTCCCTCACCTGACCCTGAGATCATGACCTGAGCCAAAATCAAGAGTTGGATGCTTAACTGACTGAGCCCCTGGGCACCCTGAGATTTTCATAATCTCATAAGGAAAACCATTATACTGATTACAAACTTATTTCTTATAGTCATCTTTTTATTCTAGATCTTGTATATTAATTTAAAACTCTTCTATTCATCAGTTATACATATATTTATAAATACTTTATTCTGTGAAAAGCAATACAGAAATAAAACCCACCCTGAGAGTATTATAATAAGATGGGGATTTCCCCACCAACATTTAGCATATTAAAATGCATGACATTGAAATGTACTATGTTGGGGCGCCTGGGTGGCTCAGTCATTAAGCGTCTCCCTTCGGCTCAGGTCATGATCCCAGGGTCCTGGGATCGAGCCCCGCATCGGGCTCCTTGCTCAGCGGGAAGCCTGCTTCTCCCTCTCCCACTCCCCCTGCTTGTGTTCCCTTTCTCGCTGTCTCTCTCTCTCTGTCAAATAAATAAAAATCTTAAAAAAAAAAAAAAGAAATGTACTATGTTGTTCACTAATAAAGTGCACAGAAGGGGCATCTAACACAGCTTGGAGGCATAAAGTCTAATAGAGGAGGTGATGAATTGAGAAAGAAGTAAAAAAATACAGTATGTTCTCCTTCTGGCTTGAAATAGCATGACTCTGATAACTCAAAAATTTATTATCTCCAGACCAGACTTCTGCCCTAAATGTCATCTATCAATTGCAAAAACAACTCCATTTAGATGTCTAATAGACATCTTGAACTTAGCTTGCACAAAACTGAGCTCATAATATTCTATACACACATGGGGCTCTTCTACAATCTTCCCTATTTCAGAAATGACAACTCCATTACTTTAGAAACTCAGACTAAAGACTTAAAATCATAGTTTATGCTTTTTATTGTCTTGCAAAACCCTCCATAGGTAATCTGTCAATAAATCTTGCCAGTTCTACATTCAAAATATATCTTGAATTTGACTCTTTCACACCAACTGCATTAACCAAGGCCTTCATGTGGCACAATTCCAGGGGCCACCATTCACACTGTATTCTATGTAATGGGTTTACTATCATAACATCAATCTGGGCTCATATTATCTTTTGCCACTATTACTGCAAACCCACACTCATAACTGGTATCTTGCTTACTCTTTTCCCTGCTACAGAGGTTACTTAAAGTGAAAATGAGATAAATTATTTTAAAATATAATTTACAGAGTATCCCTTTTATAATGAATACTGCTAGGGTTTTCTTATTTCAACCAGAAAAAAAAATGTCTAAAACTTTCATAATGCAAAAAGCCCTATATGATTTTTTTTTAATTTCTTGCTAGATTCATTAACTATTTTTTTCCCTTGATCACTATGCTACAGCTTATAAAGCAATATGCTTTTAATGGTCTCTAGAAGATGCAATTTTCATCCTGGCTGTTTCCTATTTTTCTCTTCGGTCTGACCCAAGAGTCTCTCCCTCATTTCCTTCCTGTCTTCTCACTGAGAACTTCCCTGGCTACACCATCTAACATTTTATGACTGAATAATTCCTCCTACCCTAATTTATTTTTTTTTCTCCTTAGGTAATTTTTAAAAAAAATTTTTATTGTTATATTAATCACCATACATTACATCATTAGTTTTTGATGTAGTGTTCCATGACTCATTGTTTGTGCATAACACCCAGTGCTCCACGCAGAATGTGCCCTCTTTAATACCCGTCACCAGGCTAACCCATCCCCCGCCCTCCTCCCCTCTAGAACCCTCAGTTTGTTTTTCAGAGTCCATCATCTCTCATGCTTCATCTCCCCCTCCGACACACTCCTCTTCATTCTTCCCCTCCTGCTATCCTCTTCTTTTTCTTTTTTCTTAACATATGTTGCATTATTTGTTTCAGAAGTACAGATCTGTGATTCAACAGTCTTGCACAATTCACAGTACTCAATATAGCACATACCCTCCCCAATGTCTATCACCCAGCCACCCCATCTCTCCCACCCCCCACCACTCCAGAAACACTCATTTTGTTTCCTGAGATTAAAAATTCCTCATATCAGTGAGGTCATATGATACATGTCTTTCTCTGATTGACTCATTTCACTCAGCATAACACCCTCCAGTTCCATCCACGTCATTGCAAATGGCAAGATCTCATTCCTTTTGATGGCTGCATAATATTCCATTGTGTATATATACCACTTCTTTATCCATTCATCTGTCGGTGGACATCTTGGCTCTTTCCACAGTCTGGCTATTGTGGACATTGCTGCTATAAACATTGGGGTGCACGTACCCCTTCGGATCCCTACATTTGTATCTTTGTGGGAAATACCCAGTAGTGCAATTGCTGGATCATATGGTAGCTCTATTTTCAACTGTTTGAGGAAGCTCCATACCGTTTTCCAGAGTGGTTGCACCAGCTTGCATTCCCACCAACAGGGTAGGAGGGTTGCCCTTTCTCTGCATCCCCGCCAACATCTGTCGTTTCCTGACTTGTTAATTTTAGCCATTCTGACTGGTGTGAGGTGGTTGGTATCTCATTGAGGTTTTGATTTGGATTTCCCTGATGCCGAGCGATGTTGAGCACTTTTTCATTTTTCTGTTGGCCATTTGGATGTCTTCTTTGGAATAATGTCTGTTCATGTCTTCTGCCCATTTCTTGATTGGATTATTTGTTCTTTGGGTGTTGAGATTGATAAGTTCTTCATAGATTTTGGATAGTAGCCCTTTATCTGATATGTCATTTGCAAATATTTTCTCCCATTCTGTCAGTTGTCTTTTAGTTTTGGGGACTGTTTCTTTTGCTGTGCAAAAGATTTTTACCTTGATGAAATCCCAAAAGTTCATTTTTGCCCTTGCTTCCCTTGCCTTTGGCGATGTTTCTAGGAAGAAGTTGCTGTGGCTGAGGTCGAAGAGATTGCTGCCTGTGTTCTCCTTTAGGATTTTGATGGACTCCTGTCTCACGTTTAGGTCTTTCAACCATTTGGAGTCTATTTTTGTGTGTGGTGTAAGGAAATGGCCCAGTTTCATTCTTCTGCCTGTGGCTGTCCAATTTTTCCAACACCATTGGTTGAAGAGACTGTCTTTTTACCATTGGACATTCTTTCCTCCTTTGTCAAAGATGAGTTGACCATAGAGTTGAGGGTCCATTTCTGGGCTCTCTTTTCTGTTCCATTGATCTATGCGTCTCTTTTTGTTCCAGTACCATACTGTCTTGATGATGACAGCTTTGTAATAGAGCTGGAAGTCCGGAATTGTGATGCCGCTAGCTTTGCTTTTCTTTTTCAACAATCCTCTCGCTATTTGGGGTCTCTTCTGGTTCCATACAAATTTTAGGATTTTTTGCTCCATTTCTTTGAAAAAAGTGGATGGTATTTTGATGGGGATGGCATTGAATGTGTAGATTGCTCTACGTAGCATTGACATCTTCACAATGTTTGTTCTTCCAATCCATGAGCATGGAACGTTTTTCCATTTCTTTGTGTCTTCTTCAATTTCTTTCATGAGTATTTTAGAGTTTTTGGAGTACAGATCCTTTGCCTCCTTGGTTAGATTTATTCCTACGTATCTTATGGTTTTGGGTACAATTGTAAATGGGATCGACTCCTTGATTTGTCTCTCTTCTGTATTGTTGTTGGGGAATAGGAATGCCACTGATTTCTGTGCATTGATTTTATATCCTGCTACTTTACTGAATTCCTGTATGAGTTCTAGCAGTTTTGGGGTGGAGTCTTTTGGGATGGAGTCTTTTGGGTTTTCCACATAGAGTATCATATCATCTGCAAAGAGTGAGAGCTTGACTTACTCTTTGCCGATTTGGATGCCTTTGATTTCTTTTTGTTGTCTGATTGCTGTGGCTAGGACTTCTCATACTATGTTGAATAGCAGTGGTGAGAGTGGACATCTCTGCCGCGTTCCTGACCTTAGGGCAAAAGTTCTCAGCTTTTCTCCATCGAGAATGATATTCGCTGTAGGTTTTTCATAGATGGCTTTTATGATATTGAGGTATGTACCCTCTATCACTATACTCTGAAGAGTTTTGATCAAGAAAGGATGCTGTACTTTGTCAAATGCTTTTTCTGGATCTATTGAGAGGATCATTAGATTCTTGTTTTTTCTTTTGTTAATGTATTGTATCACGTTGATTGATTTGCGGATGTTGAACCAGCCTTGCAGTCCAGGGATAAATCCCACTTGGTCATGGTGAATAATCCTTTTAATGTACCGTTGGATCCTACTGGCTAGTATTTTGATGAGAATTTTTGCATCCATGTTCATCAAGGATATTGGTCTGGAATTCTCCTTTTTGATGGGGTCTTTGTCTGGTTTTGGGATCAAGGTAATGGTGGCCTCATAAAATGAGTTTGGATGTTTTCTTTCCATTTCTAGTTTTTGGAACAGTTTCAGGAGAATAGGTATTAATTCTTTAAATGTCTGATAGAATTCCCCTGGGAAGCCATCTGGCCCTGGTTTTTTGTTTGTTGGACATTTTTGATGACTGCTTCAATTTCCTTAGTGGTTATAGGTCTGTTCAGGTTTTCTATTTCTTCCTGGCTCAATTTTGGTGGTTGATACATCTCTAGGAATGCACCCATTTCTTCCAGGTTTTCTAATTTGCTGGCATAGAGTTGCTCACAATATATTCTTATAATTGTTTGTATTTCTTTGGTGTTGGTTGTGATCTCTCCTCTTTCATTCATGATTTTGTTGATTTGGGTCATTTCTCTTTTTTTTTGATAAGTCTGGCCAGGGGTTTATCAATCTTGTTAATTCTTTCAAAGTACCAGCTCCTAGTTTCGTTGATCTGTTCTACTGTTCTTTTGGTTTCTATTTCATTGATTTCTACTCTGATCTTTTTTATTTCTCTTCTCCTGCTGGGTTTAGGCTTTATTTGCTGTTCTTTCTCCAGCTCCTTTAG
Source organism: Eumetopias jubatus (assembly GCF_037043125.1). Classification (NCBI taxonomy): domain Eukaryota; kingdom Metazoa; phylum Chordata; class Mammalia; order Carnivora; family Otariidae; genus Eumetopias; species Eumetopias jubatus. The sequence goes on from NW_028274819.1 coordinate 78,822,874, forward strand.
GTGTAGGGTTAGGTTATGTATTTGAGAACTTTCTCGTTTCTTGAGAAAGTCTTGTATTGCTATATACTTTCAGGACTCCCTTTGCTGTATCCCAAAGATTTTGAACAGTTGTGTTTGCATTCTCATTGGTTTCCATGAATGTTTTTAATTCTTCTTTAATTTCCTGGTTGACCCATTCATTCTTTAGTACGATGCTCTTTAGCCTCCCTGTATTTGAGTTCTTTCCGACTTTCCTCTTGTGATTGAGTTCTAGTTTCAAAGCATTTTGGTATGAAAATATGCAGGGAATAATCCCAATCTTTTGGTACCGGTTGATCCTGTTTATGACCTACGATGTGATCAATTCTGGAGAACGTTCCATGGGCACTAGAGAAGAATGTGTATTCCGTTGCATTGGGATGGAATGATCTGAATATATCTGTTAAGTCCATCTGGTCCAGTGTTTCATTTAAAGTCTTATTTCCTTGTTGATCTTTTGCTTTGATGATCTGTCCATTTCAGTCAGGGGGGTGTTAAAGTCCCCCACTATTATTGTATTGTTGTCAATGTGTTTCTTCCCTTTGTTATTAATTGCCTTATAAAATTGGCTGCTCCCATGTTAGGGGCATAGATATTTACAATTGTTAGATCTTCCTGTTGGATAGGCCCTTTAAGTAGGATATAGTGTCCTTCCTCATATCTTAATATAGTCTTTGTTTTAAAATCTAATTTGTCTGATATAAGGATTGCCACTCCAGCTTCCTTTTGGTGTCCATTAGAATGGTAAATTGTTTTCCACCCCCTCACTTTCAATCTGGGGGTGTCTTTGGGTCTAAAATGAGTCTCCTGCAGACAGCATATTGAAGAGTCTTGTTTTTAATCCAATCTGATGGCCTGTGTGTTTTGATTGGGGCATTTAGCCCATTTACATTCAGGGTAACTATTGAAAGGTATGTATTAATGCCATTGTCTTGCCTGTAGTTGACTGTTACTGTATATTGTCTGTGTTCCTTTCTGATCTATGCTGCTTTTAGGCTCTCTCTTTGCTTAGAGGACCCCTTGCAATATTTCTTGGAGGGCTGGTTTCGTGTTTGCAAATTCTTTTAGTTTTTGTTTGTCCTGGAAGCTTTTTATCTCTCCTTCTATTTTCAATGAGAGCCTAGCTGGATATAGTATTCTTGGCTGTATATTTTTCTCGTTTAGTGCTCTGAAGATCTCATGCCAGTCCTTTCTGGCCTGCCAGGTCCCTGTGGATAGGTCTGTTGCCAATCTAATATTTCTACCATTGTAGGTTACATATCTCTTCTCCCGAGCTGCTTTCAGGATTTTCTCTTTGTCTCTGAGACTCGTAAGTTTTACTATTAGATGCCGGGGTGTTGACCTATTTTTATTGATTTTGAGAGGGTTCTCTGTGCCTCCTGGATTTTGATGCCTGTTTCCTTCCTCACATTAGGAAGTTCTCTGCTATTATTTGCTCCAATATACCTTCTGCCCCTCTCTCTCTTTCTTCTTCTTCTGGGATCCCAATTATTCTGTTGTTGTTTCGTCTTATCGTATCGCTTATCTCTCGAATTCTGCCCTCGTGATCCTGTAGTTGTTTCTCTCTCTTTTTCTCAGCCTCTTTATTTTCCATCATTTGGTCTTCTATATCTCTGATTCTCTCTTCTGCCTCATTTATCCTAGCAGTTAGTGCCCCCATTTTTGATTGCATCTCATTAATAGCCTTTTTGATTTTGACTTGGTTAGATTTTAGTTCTTTTATTTCTCCAGAAAGGGTTTCTCTAATAACTTCCACTCTTTTTTCAAGCCCAGCTAGTACCTTTAAAGTCATGATTCTGACCTCTAGGTCCGACATCATACTAATGTCTGTATTGAGTAGGTCCCTGGCAGACGGTTCTACCTCTTGTTCTTTTCGCTGAGGTGATTTTTTTCGTCTTGTCATTTTGTCCAGAGGAGAATAGATGAATGAGAGAACAAAATGCTACCATGTTAACAACATCCCCAGAAAATATACTGTATACAAATCAGAAAAGACCTGAAACCAGGGGAAAAGAAAGGGAAAGAAAGAAAAAAGAAAGAGAAAGAAAAAAGAAAAAGATAAAAACAAAAACAGAACAATACAAAAAAAAAAAAACAGAATGTGATTAAATATGATCAGGCTAGTGCACAGATCAGTGCCACACACTATATTTTGGACAGTTTTTTGTCTGTTAGAAGAAAGTGCCTCCTAAAATTTTAAAGGAAGAAAGACTTATATATGTACAAAATAAGGGTTGATACAATGAAGAGAGGGAAGATGACTGTAAAGATGAAATTTATAAAAGATTTTATAAAAGGAATTGATAAGATAAGAAATTATTTGAAAAAAGAAAGAAGAAAATTAAAAAAAAAAAGGGAGAGAATGTGATCAGGCAGGAGACTAGAACAAAGCCATATACTAGTGATTTAGGGTATATTTTGATCTGTTATAAGAAGGTGTATCTTAAAATTTTAAAGGGAGAACAACTTATATATATATATATATATATATATATATGCCAAAAATAAGGGCAACTACTATGAAGGGAGAAAATAGGACTCTAAAAATGAAAAATATATGTTTTTTTTTAAAGGGATTGATAAGATGTTGGTTGAAAAAGGGAAAAAGAAAAATTTAAAAAAACTGTTAAAAAATTAACTTTGAAAATCTAATGAATCATTGTAAAAAAAAGCCATGAATTCTGTGTACAGTATTCCCCTAGCGCTGGAGTTCTCCCATTCTCCTTGATTGGTAAACTTGGTCTTGGCTTGCTGGCTTTTCGTGCTGATCTTCTGGGGAAGGGGCCTGTTGCCGTGGTTCCCAAATGTCTTTGCTGGAGGCGGAATTGCTCCGCCCTTGTGAGTCCAGGCTAAGCAAGCTGCTCCGTTTTGCTCTCAGGAGTTTTGTTCCCTGAAAGCTCTCAGTACAGCTTTGGAGGACCAGGGCAGAAATGGTGGCCTCCCAATCTCCGCCCGGAGGAGCTGAGAACTCGGGGCCCCACTCCTCAGTGCGCCCCCAGAGAAAAGCAGTCACTCCTGTCTCCCTGGTCTCTGGCCGCACTCCGTGCTCACCCGTCCTGTGATCGAGCGTTTCTATGTCTGGCACCTGACCCCCCGTGTGGAGTCTCCAAACCCAGGAGATCCCTGCAGTGCGCTCCTGTGCCACTCCTCCCCGGGGAGGAAGGGGAGTCTCCCCGACTCTGCTGCTTTTGGGTCCCTGCTGAAGGAGCAGTGGCCCGACTGGGCCGTGGAACACAGTTTATGGCCACCCCGAGCTGAGAGCCCACGCCTCGGCTCCGTCTCTGCAGCCGGCTTCCCCGCTCCCATACCTGGGAGCTCTGCTGCACTCAGGCACCCCCAGTTTTTCTGTTACCCCGAGGGTCCTGATACCACACTGTCCACGAGGATTCCACCCCCCGCTTAGCCACTGGAGCGACATCCCTCAGCGAAGCCGAGTTCTTAAGAGTTCCAATTTTGTGCTCCGTGGCTCTATCACTTGCCAGAAGCGGCCAATGGAGGCCCCCTGCCCTGCCGTCTATCCTCCCGAATATCGCCTCGGATTCACTTCTCCGCATGTCCTACCTTCCAGTAAGTGGTCGCTTCTCTGTTCATAGAGTTTTGCTACTCTCTTCTTTGATCTCCTGTTGAGTTCGTAGGTGTTCAGAATGGTTTGTTCCCTATTCAGCTGAATTCCTGAGACCAGGTGAAATCCAGGTCTCCTACTCCTCCACCATCTTGCTCTGCCCCCCTCTCCTTAGGTAATTTATCTAGCATAATATTTATACTACTTACCCAGTTTATGGTCTATGTGTCTCACTAAAATGTAATTTTATGGCCCTAATTTTGCTTCAGTTGTTCACTCCTATGGGCCAAATAGCTATATATTTGCCTGACCACAGTATGCATTCAGTACACTTTATTGAGTGGTGCCTAGGTGGCTCAGTTAAGTGTCTCCTGATTTTGGCTCAAGTCATGATCTCAGGGTCATGAGATCGAGCCCTGCATCAGGATCCACACCTAGCATCAGGCTCCACACCTAGTATCAGCTCCACACCTGGTGTGGAGCCTGCTTAAGATTCTTTCTCTCTCTCTCCCTCTGCTCCTCCCCCACTCATTCTCTCTCTCTCTCTCTCTCTCAGTACATACATACATATATATATAGAGAGAGTTAATCAAATAATAGGCTTAGGAAACAGAAAACATTAAAGTGTATAAGGTAAAGGAGCAAAGTATGTTGAAGAAGATACAAGTAATTGTTTTTTTTTAGTGTAAAAACATTGAGATAGTATTCACTTACCCTACAATTAACATAAAGTATAATATTCAATGGATTTAGTATATTCACAGGCTTGTGCATTCATGACCATAATGAATTTTAGAATCAGTTTATCATGCCAAAATATATGTACCTATGAGCTGCCACCTTCCATTTCTCCCTAATCACTCTCTCCATGCCCCCAGCTTCAGTCCTAGGAAATCACTAATTTACCTTCTCTATATATAGATAGGCATAGTCTGGGCATTTTAAATAAATGGAATCACATGATACATGGTCTTTTATGTAGCATAATATGTTTTTAAAGATTTTATTTATTTATTTGAGAGAGAGAATGAGAGACAGAGAGCATGAGAGGGAAGAGGGTCAGAGGGAGAAGCAGACACCCCCACACCCCCCACCCCTGCTGAGCAGGGATCCCGATGTGAGACTCGATCCCGGGACTCCAGGATCATGACCTGAGCCAAAGGCAGGCGCTTAACCAACTGAGCCACCCAGGCACCCTATGTAGTATAATACTTTTAAGATTTATCCATGTGGTAACATATAAGTGTACTTTGTTTCTTTTCATTTCCAAATCATATTCCATTGTATGGGTATACCATATTTCATTCAGCTATTCATTACTTGACATTTGAATTGTTTTCACTTTTGGCTGTTATAAAGAATGCTATAATGAATGTCCATGTATAGCTTTTGTGTGAACCTATGTTTCCATTTCTCTTAGATACACCTAAATGTTGAATTCTCGATCATTTAATAACTATATTTAGCATTTTGTGGAGCTGCTACACTCTTTTCCAAAGCAGATGTACCATTTTACATTCCTGCCAACAATGTATAAGCGTTTCAATTTCTCCAAATCCTTGCCAACTTTTCTTATTATCTGACTTTTCGATAATAGTTATCCCAGTGGGTATGAAGTAGTATCACCTTATGGTTTTGATATGCATTTCCCATATGGTTGATAATTTCGATCAATTTTTAATATGTTTACTAGTCATGTGTATGACTTCTTTGGAAAAATGTCTTTTCAGATCCCTTGTCTATTTTTATTTTTATTATTTTTGTAAGATTTTATTTATTTATTTGATAGAGAGAGACACAGCGAGAGAGGGAACACAAGCAGGGGGAGTGGGAGAGGGAGAAGCAGGCTTCCCACGGAGCAGGGAGCCCCATGCGGGGCTCAATCCCCGGACCCTGGGGCCATGACCTGAACCGAAGGCAGACGCTTAATGACTGAGCCACCCAGGTGCCTGCCTTTTTCTATTTTTAAATTGGGTTATTTATCTTATTATCCTAGAGTTTTAAAAGTTCTTTATGTATACTAGATATAAATCCCTTGTCAGATATAATATTTGAAAATAATTTCTCCTATTCTGTGAGCTGTTTTTCCACTTTCTTGATAGTATCCACAGATTTTTAATTTATCAAGCCCAAGTTATTATTTTTTGTCCCTTGTGCTTTTGACACCATATTTAAGAAGTTTTTGCCTAACCCAAGTTTGGAAGGATTTTTTTTCATATATTTTTTCTAGGACTTATATATTTTTTTATCTTATATTTAGATCCATTTTGAGTTAATTTTTGTATGTGGTGTGGGATAAAGTTCCAACATCATTCTTTGGCATGTAGCTATCCAGTTAACCTTGAGCTATTTGTTGAAAAGATTGTTCTTTTCCCCCACTGAATTGCTTTGATATGATTTCATCCAAAATCAAATCACTGGACAACTGTCTTACACCATGCACAAAAAATAACTCAAAATGAATTTAAAGAATTGAACACAAGACCTGAAACCACAAAGCTCTTGGAGAAAATATAGGTGGTAATCTCCTTGATAAAGATCTTTGTAATAATGTTTTGAATTTGGTAAAAACAGAAGCAACAAAAGCAAAATAAACAAGTGGGACTACATCAAACTTAAAAGCTTCTGTACAGCAAAGGAATCCATCGAGAAAATCAAAATGCAGCCTACTAAATAAAAGAAAATATTTGCAAATCATTTATCTGATAAGGAGCTAATATCCAAAATATAAAAAACTCATACAACTCAATAGCAAAAAAATCCCCAATCTGATTAAAAAATGGGCAGAAGCTATGAATAGATATTTTTCTGAATAAGACATACAGATGGCCAACATGTACATGAAAAAATCCTCTACATCATTATCATCACAAATATGCACATCAAAATCACAATGAGCTATTGTCCCATATCTGTTAGAATGACAATTATCAAAAAGACAATTGAGTGTTGTTATGTGTAGTACTCTTTTATAATCATTTTTATTTCTTTAAAGTCAGTAAGGGTATTGTCAGTAGGGATATGCCTTTCTTTGTTTCATTCCTTTTTCCAGTAATTTGCATCTTTTCTCCTTTTTTCTTGGTTAGGCTAGATAAAAATTTTCCAATTTTGTTTATCTTTTCAAATAACTTTTGGTTTTATCTTTTTTCTCTATTTTATTGTTTTTCTTTTTATCTTTGTTTCTAATTTCTACTCTAGTCTTTTTTTAATTCTTATTTTTTTCTGCCTTCTTTTTTTCCAGTGCTTTAGATGATTTTGTTGATTTGAGATTTTTAAAATATAGATATTTCCAAGTATAAATTTTCCTCTAAGCGCTGCTTTAGCTACATCCATACATTTTGATATGTGTGTCTTCATTTTCATTATCTTGAAATATGTACTAATTTCTTCTTTGACCCATGGGTTATTTAGAGTATATCATTTAAATTCCACATATTTGTGAGTTTCACAGATGTCTTTCTGTTATTGATTTCTAACTTTATTCCATTATGGTCAGATAACATACTTTGTATTATTGCAATTCTTTTGAAATTTATTGAGGTTTGTTTTATGGCCTATTACATGGTCTGCTCTGATGATGTAGTGTGTACCCTTATTAAGAATGTTTATTCTGAGGACACCTGGGTGGCTCAGTCAGTTAAGTGTCTGCCTTCAACTCAGGTCATGATCCTGGGGTCCTGGAATCGAGCCCTGCACTGGGCTCCCTGCTTCACAGGGAGTCTGCTTCTTCCCCTCACCTTCACCCTGCTCATGCTCTTTCTCTCTCTCAAATAAATAAATAAAATCTTAAAAAAAAAAGAATGTTTATTTTGTTAGTGTATGGTGCAGTGTTCTAGTTATTTATAGATCTAGTTGGTTTATACTATAGTAATTGTTTTTTGTTGTAGTTGTTGTTTTATTGGTATGAGTACAATTTCTGAGACTAAGAAATAGGTAAAGGTAGAAAATGATAACAACTTACATTCTTCAGGTTCTAAAGTGATCATGCTACCTTTAAGCCCACTCATTGTTATTAAACTTTGCCTTAGCATAAAAAGCATCTATACATTTGCAATTCTACCTATTGGTCATACATCTGCTGTTCAAAACTAGGAAAACTAAGTTTTCTCTGTCCTCTCATCTGTCATGCAAATATTGGAATAAAATTTCATGTCTGACTTAAATTTTTTTCTCCATACTAAAGTTTTCTACTTAACTTCACTGTTACTCAAAAACAGTTTTCCTGTGCCAAATGTTAAGTAGGAATAGTCAAAGATAAAGAAGTCATGACCTCAAAATTTTCCTTAAAATAATGCCTTTTATTTACTTACATTTCCATATATTTTATTGAGTGGGAGAGAAGTCAGTGGGATTACCAATAGAATGCTGGGAATTTTATAACCTGTATATGTGGGTCTATGTGTCTGCAAAGTGGACAACATTTAATGTATGACATTGGTGGGGAGGGTTTATAACTTCTAATATAAAATATGAAAAAATAGCCATAAAATAAATACAATTTTTAAAGACCACTTGTTTTTCAGGAAGCATGAATTTTGAAAGGTCTATGGAGACCAAATTAAGCTATATGAAGTATTTTGTATATAATATATAAATGAAGTATTAAAGTGAAGTATTTTGCCTTATTCTTTTAAATATTAAAGCTTATCTACATACTTAATAATGACCAGTATTTTGTTTGATGACAATTATACAATTAGTTCTGATTTTATGACCACTCTGATGTTTAATAATAAGAGTTTAATTTTGCTACAGTAGGGATGAACATATTTATATCTACTATGGTTTTAGACCACATACGCAGGTTTGGTTTTTTTTTTAATTTTCACAGAATACTATAAAAATAGAATTTGTTTTATAAAATACTATATTAAGAAAAACATATAACTGCAAATGAACATAATAAGTAGACACCCTAATCTAATAAGCACAAGACTTAATTTTCTTTTCCCAGAAGTACTCAAATTAGATTCTCATCTCAACCTATTATGTACTTTCTCTCATAACTTTATCTATACTCAAGCGTCCAAACAAAATTAGCTAAGTCTTCACATTTATACTGCTTCTTATATTTTCTTAAGAAAAGTTACTATTTTTTTAACATTCACTATGTTCCATGCCTTTTACTAAGTGCTTTCCATCCATTCATTCCCTCATTTAATTATCATAAATCCTGTGGGATAAAGGCTATTAAAATTCAGTCCACAGATGAAGAGAATGAAAATAAGTTAAATATTTGACTAAATATATACTATATTGTTTAAATAATCCTGCTTCCACTTGTCATGAAACTTTTTTTTAACAATTTACATTTATTTGTGAAAGAGAGGGCATGTGAGTGGGGAATAGAGGGAAAGATAACTTAAGCAGACTGTGTATGAGCCTGAAAGGAGTGGGGCTCAATCTCACAAGCCTGAGATCACAACCTGAGTGGAAACCAAGTCTGTTGCTAAACCGACTGTGGCACCCAGGCGCCCCATCATGAAACTTTATTAAAATTTTTTCCCTTGCTATTCCTTGCCTAAGCATTCATCTATATTGTATCTTTTCTTCAAAATTTATTAAATATATTTCCTTCTCCTCTTCTACCCCCAAGTCACAATACATTTCGTATTCTCTGATCTTATTTTTCACTCTCTACAATACACTTTTATTGGGTTTATATAAATTTTCCATATCTTTGAAGTTAACACTAAGTTACTTGAGAGCAGGGTTGTGCTCAGTGACTGACTCTGTCTTTACTGATTTGGGCACAGAGTGTCCATTAAGACATGGAGTCTCTCCATCACTAAAGAAACATTGAGAGTTTCCTAATGCCTCCTGTGAACTTAGTGGGGAGTAGGAACTTTTACAGTTGAGACATTCATATGGTTCTGTCTCTCATCTGATTCTCCCTCTGTCGGACCACAGGGGATTTCTGGAAACAATAAAAAAACATTTTAGATATCAAATTTAAGGGGAGCCTGGGTGGCTCAGTCAGCTAAGCATCTGACTCAGTCTCAGCTCAGTTCTTGATTTCCCCCATGTTAGGGGTTTGATTGCCATTAAGCTGGTAAAAGTTTCTTCAGTTTCCAAGGGGTTGATTGGCCATAATATTTTTTTTCTTTTTTCCCTAAGCAATTCTGAAAAACATATAAGATGGAAGGAAAGAAAAACAATGGTGGAATGAAGAGAAGAAAGGAAGAAAAGTAAGAAGGAAAAATAGAAAAGAAAGCAATTTCTCTGTTATAAATGTATTAGTGCCAGAAGAATTTATGGCCTCCCAGACATTCAAACTTACTCAATTAATTGTCTTCATGATTGCAGTCCTCCAAACAGTTTAAAATGATGATTTAGAAATACTGACATCTGGAGATCACAATAACAGCTCTAACTTATATAAAACCAAGACAGATCAAGACTCTGGATACATTTAAGAGGATAAGCTTATTCTTATTTTCAAAAAACTTATGATTATTTTTCTTACAGTATCCAGAGAATAATCACAGAATTTTCTCTAGCAATTGTTAATTAATAGGTAAAACAGGTAAGAGAGACGTCTTAATCTGAGAGTTTCATATCTTTACCTCTCCAAGGCCATATTTCAAAATTTTTCCTTTTGCAAATAGCTATCTTATAATTGACCTAAAGGAAAAAAAAATCACACATGAATCAGAAAAACAAAAAATGAATAATATGTACCACCTGATCATTTGTCAGTAAATTGACATGAACTTTAGAAACTCCATGGTTCTTACTAAAGACAGGAGGTAAAATTCTACGTTATAGATAAAATTTTATGTGGTAAATTTTATGTTACAGTTTTCTTTTCTTTCTTTTTTTTTTAAAGTTTGAATTTGTGTGTAAGTACCTGCTTATCTTCATTTAGCTTATAATTTATGGGCAGTTATGGGCCAATGCATAAGTGACTAATTATATTAAATATCCTAAGTGTGGTACAGATAAAGTGCTTTAGAAAATTTAAAGAGGGAGAAATACTATCTTGGTAACAGAACATAAATGAGGATGTTTCTCTTCAGTGGAAAACAAAAAGTTTGTGGGGAAATTCTTAGCTCTATAACAATAAGTTTTTAATTCAGAGTTAAGCAGAATAAAAGATAGTGAAAACTAATCCTTTTCAGAGGTTGTAGCTAACTCCAGTTCTAACTAAACCCTGCCTCTTTCATTTCAATAAAAAAAAAAATCCATTAACTGGGCTCCTCATTTCTGGCACTATTTTACAATGGGAGATGATAATCCCAGATTAGTAGCACTCCCTGTACTTTGTGTGAAAAAAGACGATTCATTTTCTGAGAAGGAACGCTACCTCAGTACAAGCCCCATGATATGTCAGATTATGTTCAAGAAGTACAATAAAAAATCCCAAACACAAAGAAACTGTTCAGTATGAAGGAGAGCCCACAGAAACGATAAACAGATTTAAGTCTCTAATGACTTCAGATATTCAATTATCAGGAAGAAGCTCTAAAATAATAAACAGGTGGGTAATAGTGAGGCTTCTTTTCCCTCTCTCAGTTTGTCTTGTTTTTATTCATATATCTAAAAAAATAAAAAGCAAATAAATTATTTAGAAATCTTGTGGAAGTATATTTTAGAGAATACCTAGGAAAATCTTAAATGTCTAACTTTGGAGAAAAAGTGTTTATCTGGACTGTATAGCTTAATGCTTATTTTTACAGACACAGAACACTTCATATATTAACTACTTTAAATGGAAATTATTCTAAAATAAAGTATATGTACATCTTTCTTCATTATAATATATTGGGGATTAGAAAATCTTTTTTTTAAATGCTTATTTTTTTATTTACTCAGTATATAGGAAATACTGAAAATTTAGCAAATAAGGTACAGAATGCTAGGCAAAATTTAAATTTCAGATAAACTACGGATAATATTTTAGTGTAAGTATGACCCAAAGCAACATTTAGCTAGGCATCCTGTATTTTATCTAGGAATCAAACATATAAGTCCTCTGCTAGGTATTAGGGATACATGGAAGAATAAGATAGACATGCTCTCTGTCTTCATAACTTTTATAATCAGTGGTGGCTTAAAAAAAGTAAAAAGAGAATAATAAATATTTATAAATATTTTAAGATCATAGTCTCTATGCCCCATCTCAAAGACTCTATCATGATTGATTGAAATATACAGGGTTACACAACCCTCTGCAATAAAGGCTTTAGTATTTGTCTCATGCTATAATTTTTGACTATTAAGTTAAAATGTAGAGTTGTCGGTGTTTCTATACCCTTTCTTTACGTCTATCACAATCTAGTTCCAAAAACATGGCCGATCCCTATATAGCTGATTTTGAAATAGGTGAGGTGTTATTATTGCACATATTCTTCTACTTTAAAATAATCTGTATATCAAGGTTAATATGTGGGTTTTATTCAGGGATATCACTGAAGTTCGAATTAGAGAATAAATATTAAAATGGGTTTTTCAAATTTAATTAGGTTCCTTATGTGAAGAAAGTGTTTACATATTCTACAGTAGTAACCATAGAGTATACGCTAAATGAAAATAAATTTCAAATGAAAAAGAAACTAAATAAATGTCTTGTTTAGATATCATTTTCTCAAGTGGTTATGGAAATTATCTTTTCACTGTCTATGAAACAAATTATTAAACATTAATGCACAATCTCATTCAGAATTGGAGTTCTATATCTGAAATGTACTCTCAAAATCCCAAATACATACAGAATTCAATCCTTTGCTGCTAGTGTTTGTAATTATGTCTCAATTTTAACAGAAGTCATTCTTATGTATTTTCAGGAGAAAAATGTTTTTAAGAGCAATTTTTTAGACTGATGCCTTTGCCATCTTGCTTAGATTTCTAAACCATAGTCAACCAGCATTAAAAACATTCTCAACATATTTTATCTCATGGCTGTTTGTCTGCAAGTCAGTATGTTGGTGCCAGGCTTCTCTCAAAACTTTCAAGGCTAAACAACATAAATTAGCATCTAGGAATTTTGCCACTGACTTTATGGCAGGAGGAAGTAGACTGAAGAAATTAGATATAATAGAGTTGATGTTTGTTAATTACCCTGTATCTTTGCTGGGTAATGGATTGTCTCTCAACTCTGCTGAGTGCGATGACTTCTATGAAGTATGTGGTAGATGGATAAGAGTGAAACCCAAAGCACCCTGTTTATTTGAGACCCTGATTGTTGAACTTATATTGCAGATAAAGCAGTTTGCTTATTCCTTTTCTCTTCCTCATAAGGAAAGTATAGATCTTGGTTGGGAGTATAGAACTGATAAACTGGAAAAGTTTCAGGATTGGAAATAACATAGAGTAAAAAACTCCTCCCTTCTTGTTTTGACTATTTATCTTCTCCAAAGACTAAAGGAAAAATTAGGAAGGAAAAAAAAAAAGATTAGAAAGTAGTTTAAGAGGCACAGCAGCAGTGCACACATATATATTCCCCTAGTAAGCATTAGAAAATACATAAAGCTGGGGAGAGGGGAAGGAAAATATAGCAGCTAGAGAGAAAAGAAATGCACAGGAAGGTGATAAGACAGAAAAGGGAGTTTGGTTGCGCAGGACTTTTCATTTTAATTGGAATAGTACCAACTAGTTAAAACAAGTAATAGTATGAACATGCTTTCCAAGAGAGTGTATTTTATTTTCACAAAATAAAAGTGAATTCAGTGAACTGCATGGGAAAAAGAGACACTTTAAATAAAGGGAATTTCTAAGAATAGAATGTTACTTAAACTTCAGAAGAAAACATGGAATACATTTTGACATATATGCATAAGCCTTCAGTTTAATAGTATTTCATGCACACATTTCCATTTTCCTAGAAACCAATTAGAATATACTTATATTTTCCATTATTACTTCCACTTCCTATATTTCTCGGCAAAACGTTTTTATGGTTGCATCAGGTTGTGTTCATAGGCATGCATTTATAGCAAACTGTGAGCATTATCCTGAATATATGTTCTCTGCTGGATGCTGCTATCAGGTTCTCTCTTAAAACTAACTGTGTTGGATTTATGGAAATAAAATAGGAAGTAAAATTGTAAAGAGACTATGCAATGGTCAAAATGTCTGTAGTTCAATATATACATATTGCACTATATATATATATATATATATATATACACACACACATATGTGAATATTATGTATTTAAATATATATACAAATATACCTAAATAGGCAGACTGATTTCTTAACCAGAAAAATATTTAAGGAAGGTTACAATAGCAATGATGGCTAATAGTTGCTACATGCCAGATTATATGCTATTTGCCATATTCACATTGTTTATAATTTAGTCCTCTCCAAAACCTTATGAGCTGGACACTACTACTAACTCTTGTATAAACATGAAGACACCAATGTTTACATAGGTTAAGTAGCTTCTCCACAGTCTTACAGCTTGGAAGGAGTAGAGATAATTTACTTGCTTTAAAAAGATCTGATACCAAAACAAGTACTATTTTTCCTTTCAACAGCAAGGAAGAATGAATTAAAAGTAGAGAAAAGTGAAGGTAGAAATACAAGGAATGGCTCTAAAATGAAACCATGAATTAACCTACATTGTACAACACCATTATTTATCTTTTCAAAATTAATGGCCACAAGTTATACTGTACCTTTAAAAAAAAAACCCTATAAACTCAAGACAGTTATGTATGTTACAGATTCCATGGCATTTTTAAAAAAATATGATGAGCACTGGGTATTGTTTGTAAGTGATGAATCATTAGATTCTACACCTGAAACTAATGTTACGCTGTATATTAACTAACTGGAATTTAAATACAAACTTGAAAAAGGAAAAAAATAAATGAAAAGTCTCAGAATTAATTACTCAGTAATAAGACAATTAGAAATTTCACTGGATATCTGTTTTAAAAGGATGTCGTCAGGTAACACACAATGTTCTAAAGCAATACAAGCTATAAATAAGATACAGCACAACAGAAATGTTTATTAGAGCATACAAGTGGAGGTGGATTTAATAAGGCAACTTCTCAAGGCATCCCTCAAAGCAAGATTATCATCATCAACTCTTCTAATCTGAGAAACACTTGGAAGAATAAATATGCTGCCTGTGAGTCAAGCTCACTGAGTGGCAAAAAGTGGACATTGCAATTCATTGTGGAGTACTTCCTATAGAGGGAATTATTTTATCAGGATGTGCATTGGAAATGTCTTCGTTAAAAATGAAAAAAAAAAGAGTTGGTTAGTATTCTTTAATGAAAACTGAGGGGCCGCCAGTGGATTTCAGAAATTGTAGAAAGAGTTCTCCTTAACAGTTGGTAAGAAAAAAACAAAGCTACAAGAGGGCTAATGCTATATCTTTCACAAAGTGTTTGTACAAAAATTGTTAAACTGTCATTGAAAAGTGTCCTAATATCTTCTCCAAAAGTATCAAGTGTTGATTTAAAACTCCTTCTTAAATATCTGGTTTGTCTAATTTCTCCAGAACAAAGCACAGTCCAAGCAGCAAATTACAAAGAGAATAAAGGATGGATAGTAATAGCATAAGTGATTAACTCCCAACAAAAGGCTAGAGAAAAGACAGAACTATTACAGCAAAATAAATAAAGGATGTGCTTGTATTTGTAAAGATTCTAGAAAGCAGAAAATACACAATATATTAAAGTTAAAAATTTAAATCAAAGTAGTATGATTGTAATTCTTAAAAAAAGAGAACTGCACAAAGTATAAAATGAAAGTAAAGCTTTTATTCATTTATCAGCAATACCTATCCCCTCTTCCAGAACTAGCTACAGTTTTGCTTTCTGTTGCTGGTCACCACATATCACCATAAATAAAATGTAGATATTATATAACTTTATTATATAACTTTAAATAATATGTCTTTCTTAATTCATCTCCTTCAGACAATGAATCTGATCACTCCTTACTATGAAAATGAGGACATTATTTATCCTTCCTTTCACATATTCTGGCTTTTTAGTCTTCCAAGTTTTGTTAATTATTTCAATATTTTATGGAATCAAAATTTCCACTATTTGCATTATTTAAGATATATTGGGATTTTCAAAAAAAACTGAGTTCTGATACCTTCTTTTAAGATGTAATTAGCCTAGTTGCTTTACACTTCTATGACTCAGCACAATGATCAAAATGTATCTCAGGGTTTTTTTGTTTTTGTTTTTGTTTTTGTGATTGCACAGGTTAAAGATTCAAAGTGTTACAAAATTTTCACAGATATCTATCTATCTATATATATAGATAAATGATATGCCATTCATCCCATCTAACATTAGGTGTAAAAACCTAAATTTTAAAGTTTTACAACTACTCTAGTTTTCTAACTAAAGAACTTATTCATTGTAAATAAAAATATATATTTAAAAAATTTTCTTTAAGCATGTTCACTCTGTTTCAATGCAAGAATTGTACTATTTTGGAGATATATTTTTCTAATAAATAATGATAATATATGCCATGGTTTTCAGGTCTTGCTTATAAAATATACTCGTTTCTTTGATAGTTGCTTGAAGGGAAGATGATAGTTCTGAATATTCTGTGGATAAGACTTTGATCAGATTCCTTCTTGTTAGTCTAAGTGGTTGCATTTGGGTCTCACAGAAATTTTCATGCATATCAGATAGCCAGACAATTGCTTCACCCATTAAGATATTGTGTTTTCCCTTCCTCAACTTAATTTCTTATAACAAGACTATTTTTCAGGGTACTGAAATTTTTTATAACAAGGAGATATACATGCTCTATTACTTCTTTACAAAGTTATTTACATATAAATGAGCTCCTCCTCTTATCCCTGTCTATTGTCTTCATTCTGCAGACATTTGCATATTTGAACAATTCAGACCACATATTAAGTTCAAGAATAAAAAGAATTGGCAATATTGCATCTTAGGAAGTGATGATACGATGTTATTACTTATTTACTCAGTTCCTATTAATCTCTTCAGAGTGAGAGACAATACCTGCTAGAAAAAAAAAAACCCTGAAATTAAAGGAATAAAATTTATTTGGCACATAAGAATAAGAAGGGCCTCAAGAACTTATCCCATACAGATAAATGTATTGATTATTAACTCATACACTGGGAGTTTGAAAAGCTCCATTTGGTTCTTTGCTTTTTAATCAAATTAATTGATAATAGTTCAGCCCTTTACTTTCCTCACTGGCTCAGACTTTACCTTTCTTAACTGATAATTACTCTTTTGTAAAAATAGCACAACTGCAACTTGTCAAAAGCCACCAATTGTACTTTTGGATATTCATGGTGTGATTTTATTTTGATCACCACAGTGATTCTAAATACCCTGTATTAGATAGTTACCACAAAAAAATGTAAACTCAGTTAAAAAATTATTATTCAAAATTTTCATTTATTCAATTGTTTTCTTTGTATCCTTTTTTGCATTTATATAATTATTTTAATTACCATACAATTTCTGGCTTAAGATTTTCTGGTTTATATATATATTTTTTAGTTATAAGATTAACAGATACAAATTGTAAGATGTAAAAAAAAGTACAAAGGACATAGAAAGAATTAAATTCTATGCTTTTATACTCAGCTCCCATCCCCAGTTCTGTATTAACTATTTAGGGACATCGTCACAAATTCAATAGTCATGCCAGAGAAAGCATAACCAAAAGCTGTTGTAATTCACAGAGGGGAATTCATAAAACATGCATGGATATCTTTTCCAAATTTTCCAACTTAGTTTAAGTACCCACTTTTTGATGCAGTCTATTTTCCTTCAGTGTGCTCTATTTATTAATTCCGTCAGGGATGACTTCATAACTTGGCTTCTGTGCACTTAATACCCTGATATTTTCTTCTAGCTATTGCCCTTTCCAGATAGGTAAAATATCCTAGATATTCGTTTGGTTTTTCTTGAGTGAAGGAATAAGAATTTATTCCTTGATCATACTAATGATTAAAATGATACCCCCATAATCCCCTCTTTTCCCATAGGTTACTGCTTATGCAAGTGTGTGTGCAGTACGTGTGGAGAACAGAAATAGAGGAAATAAATGGTTGAAGAGAGTTTGTCCTGAAATGTCGGGAGGTTCGCCTTTTTTTCCCCTTTCCCATTACATTCAAAATAAAACATGATTTGGAGAAAGCTGAAGTAACTTTCTAACTTTCAGAGAAGTAGAGGGATTAGAAACTAGCACATATTTTCTGGAAAACAACTTGTCACTATATAAAAAGCTACAATCATGTTTTGAAGAAGTAATATGACTTCTGGCATTATATCACAATGAAATAGTTGGAAATCCAAAGACTCATTATCAAAGACGTTCTTTGTTACATTGTTTCTCACCCATATGCCTATCAATCGATTCTGATTAGGTAAACTGTGGTGTATCTTTACAAAAGATTCAGTGAATAAAATAGTGTTTGTAAAGAAATGCAATAAGATAGATATTTATATCCCAAACTGGCATTAGCCAATTTAGTCTCAGACAGCTGTAAGTTATGTGGCATCTTTAGTAGCCTTGGGTGAGGGGTAGTCGCTCCTCCAGAATTATGCCACTAAAAAGTTATAATGACAGCAAGTCTTTGACCCTTTCTGCCATACATGCTGACTTATTTTAAGCAAGTTTTAATAAAAAAAAAAAGTGTTCTATAATTTTTCAGAAGTTCTCAAAACATCCTCTATTAAAGGTTCATTTGAGGCAAATGGGTCCATGTCAGGATCATGTAACTAAGCATTTTCAGAACAAGAAGCAGCATATTAATCATTTAGAAATCGAGCCTAGGGAGCCTTCCTAACATTACATGTCAAGGTGCTTCTTAAATTTTTATACAATACTAATGCATAGATGAGGAAGTGTCTCTACAATATTCCAGATAATCCTTTATATCTTCAATACCATTTCTAATGTTCATTTTGTTAAGTAATTTCACCAATAAACACCCTGTTCTAACGTACATTTTATAAAGCAGCTGGTGCAGATGGGGCATAGAGATAGCTAGATCACTCATTGTAGCAGCTTCTGTAGTGTGGTCTTGCTGATAAAATGCCAACTATTCCTGGAGTGTGAATTACTGATTTCGGAATTAGCAGCCCCTAGAGCATAGTGTAGATAATGTGATCATTGTTTATACGTAAAAAAATATAAAATATGATTTAGGGTTTATGAAAATGTATAAATACAAAATACTATTGGAAAATACACCAAAAATGTTAACACTGTTTGGTTATAAATTATTTTTTATTTTCCTCCTTATAGATATATGCTTTATTTTCTAGAAAATGCCTTAACAAATATTATAGAATAAATAGAGGAAAAAGAAAGTTATATTACTAAACCAAAAATGCATGGATAGTGGAGGAGTGTCTCATGAACTGTGTTCTAGGCAACTAAAAATCTCCAACTTGATCGTCTTAGTCAGTTTGGGCTTTTATGACAAAAATACCATGGATTGTGTGGCTTAAACAATAGAAATTTATTTTTCACTCTCCTAGAAGCTGGGAAGTTCAAGATCAAGGTGCCAGCATAGCCAGTGTTGGGTAAAGGCTCTCTTTCTGGTTTGCAGATGGCTACTTTCTCATTGCATCATTATGTGTCAGAGAAAGAGAGAGAGAGGGAGAGAGAAAATGAGCTTTATAGTATCTGTTCTTATAAGGGCACAAAGGCCATTCATGAGGGCTCCATCCCTATGACATAATTACTTCCTAAAGGCCCTACTTTTTTTTTTAAAGATTTTATTTATTTGTTCATGAGAGACAGAGAGAGAGAGAGGCAGAGGGAGAAGCAGGCTCCCAAGGAGCAGGGAGCCCGATGCGGGACTCGATCCCAGGACCCTGGGATCATGACCTGAGCCGAAGGCAGACGCTTAACCATCTGAGCCACCCAGGCGCCCCCTAAAGGCCCTACTTCTTAATACCATTCCTTTGGGAGTTAGGGCTTCAACATATGAATTTGAGGGGGACATAAGCCTTCAGTCATATGGGTACTTAAGGGTCAGCTAGGTCAGGATAATTCCATTCAAACTGTATGCCTTCAATTTCTACAGAGACGACTCTTAAAATTTCTAGTAAAGTATTATTTTTGCTTCTTTGTTTACATTTTAGTTTGTTTATTTTAAGGAGACTAGTGATACTGTAAGTGCAAATACAAATTAAACATAAGAGACTTTCCCTGTTGAAAATAAGGAAAGAAACTTCTGCTCTCCATTTACTTTGAGAATTTTCTTTTAGAAAACTTGTAAGTTATTTCTCTGTCACTTTGAAATATATGTAAATCCTCTTAAAAACTAAATAAGCTTTTTGCCAGCTTTATGAGCAGGATGTATTTCTGAAGGACCTGGGAATCATTGCTTTGGAAAGTTAACATCTAAGAAAGATAATGACTCTATTTCTCAATATCTGTGCAAGGATAGGAGGCTAGCTTCAGCAGGCTTTTGGCTACATGCTGCAAAACTACTTCCTGTCATAAATATAATAAGTTTATTTTTCCTTTGCATAAAGCCAATTAACTAGCATAAATGGTCAACTCAGTTAGCAAGTGAATTTAGGACGAACTACCTGTGACAAATAATGGTGTCAAGTCCTCTTGAGAGAGAGAGTTATTGTTTATCTTGAGAACATTTGAAATATATGGAATGGGTTGAATCTGCTTGCCCATATAAAAGGGTGAGGTTTCTTTTTGTCTTTGCAGCCTTTTAGCTTAATATTCATTCAACAATATTTTTAGCCCCTTCACTTTTGTAGAGATGTCTGGGTTGATTTCCCCAACAATTCATACCTTCAAACTGATTTTTTAAATTCACTTTAAAATCTGTCATTTGTGGATAACCATCATTTCGTCTACAGCCACAGAGATATTTTTGGACAGACATTTTGGGACAGAGGTACTTCCCTAAGTTTTTTTTTTTTATTTTTGAGAGGTTTGCTTTTATGTGTGTGCGTGTGTGTGTGTGCATCTATGTGTATTTACTTACAAGATTAACAAATACAAATTTTAGGATATAAAAAATACAAAGGATGGCATAAAGGAGTTAAGCTTTACCTTCTGTTCCCTTCAGCACCTCCATAGCCTCGAAGTAACCATGGCAACCAGCTGACATTTCTTTCCATACCATACTCCATGCTCCTATAATCCCATACAAAGAAAATATCTCTGTAAGCTGTATAATACTAGAGTAAGTATAATGATTCTAGAATACTGTAAGTGCAAAACTTAATTAGACAAAGTAAATTTCTAAGGTCTCCATCTCTATTTCCAGATGTGGGGCTTTTGATAGGGTCAAAGAAAAATTGTACCAGATTGAATTAAGCAGGATAGAGTTAAACAGGAAGGAAGATTTTATACAAGACCATTATACTAGAATTTAAGACTACTGCAATAGGGGAGAAAGACTGAACTCAACTCCAACTCCTTTGAAACAAAAGGCAGAAGAGTTTAAAAGTGGATGGATTACTGGAGAGGTACTGGAGGACATTACGGGAGAGGTTGGTCAATATAATTAGGCCATTGGTATTTGCTAATTTGTGTTTATCAAAGTTAGGCATTTATCATCTCATAGAAAATGATATATAGAGACCCTATCTTTTTTGATGACTATTTAAAAATGTCTCCTTAGTCATTGAGAAAGATACCTTTGGATTGTAAAACTGACAAGAGGTTGGGAGAATATTTACATCTCAAAGGGGCAGAGGAAGAATTTATAATTGCAATTTTTCTAAAGTAAATGTTCTAAGTAAAGGAGGGGTCAGTGATCTATACAAGGGAAGATACAGGTACAAAATTTAGTCAAGGCAAGGGGAATATTGAGTCGATCTTGATAAATAGTTAATATCCTGGCTACAGTTAAGAAATGACCTGGCAGAAAAATAAAGTTCCAGCAGGTATCAGGTGGCAAGTGTCACAACCCGTTTAGCTCCTTCTGAAATGTACATGATACAATACAGGTCTACAAACTCATATCCTAAAGCCAAGTATCAACTGATGATTATACAGCATGAGAAATCAAGGGAATTCTATATGTAAGTAGTTTTGGTCAAAATAATACTAATTTATATTCTAAACTAGACCATGAAATATTCTACATCAAATCCATATCTTTATTTAAACAGTACACATTCATAAGAATAAATTATAATGATTATGTTTACTATTTTAAATAATTGAGCATGTGATCAGTTTATTGTTTTACTGTCTCATTGATTGGAATGGAATATTTTTGTAGCCATCATTTTAGGAACTAAAAAACTGAAACGTTAGGGGCGCCTGGGTGGGTCAGTCATTAAGAGTCTGCCTTCAGCTCAGGTCATGATCCCGGGGTCCTGGGATCGAGCCCCGCATTGGGCTCCCTGCTGCGCGGGAAGCCTGCTTCACCCTCTCCCACTGCCTCTGCTTGTGTTCCCTCTCTCGCTGTGTCTGTCTCTGTCAAATAAATAAATAAAATCTTTAAAAATAAATAAATAAATAATAAAAACTGAAATGTTAGTAAATATTGACAGAACTAGCTCAGTCAACAGAGTCTAATGATCTAATAAATTCCACTTCTTTTGGACAGTTTTTAATAGAACTAGTTTAGCCATGCTTCATGTTTTCCATCGTCCTTCAACATTTAATCACATCTCCTTCTAATTAATTTAAATATCAAGAACTCCATCCATTGACAGTTACAAACTTACAAAATGTTTAGAAAACTTCTAATTGTATGCATGCATAAATATTTCAAATATTTATTATTTGAAAATAAAAGTAAGCAATTACACATATTATCATTTCTCTCATACCTGTTCATTGTCAAATTCATAAATAACATAGTTTATAAGAATACATTATATTAACAAGTACTATACATTCTTATAATGAGGATAATACTTTTTCTTTTAACTTCTATTTTGCTTTGTTCTGTTTGTACAATACAGAGAAAATTGCTCAGCTTGTGGTCTACAGCCAGCAATTAACACCACTTAGCAGCTGTTAAAATGGGTAATCGCCTGTTGTTATTTTCATGTGCTTTAATTCAAATGCCAATTGCTCTCTGAGCACTGATCATAAACCTACCACATCCTGTACAATTTGCAGACATTTGAAGTAAAATGGTATTTGTTTTGGTGGTGTTAGTGATGGTGGGAGAAGGAAATGTTCAAGAGATTTTAAAATTTGGATGATGGTGAAATCTAAGGAGGCAACTTCCAAAAGGCTTCTGTATCACTGTCATGCTAGATCAAGTAGAGGCACAATGTCCACTATGGTAGCTACTTTGAATGCTTGAAATTAGGCTAGTGTAAATGTAGGTGTGCTATAGGTGTAAAATACACGCCAGATTTCAAATATATTTCACTAAGAAATACGTAAAATATCTCATTAATGGTATTTAATATTGATTGCATGTTGAAATGATATCATTTTAGATATACTAAGTTAAACACTAAATATATAGCACTAAATTAATTTCACCTGTTTCTTTTATACTTTTCAATGTGGCTACTAGAACATTTAAAATTATATATGTGACTCATGTTATATTTGTACTGTTTAGCACCAGAGTATGTCCTAAGATGCCAGGAAGAAATAGAAACAACCGTCTTGCCTTTCCAATTGTAAGACTTTTGTTTTGCATTGGAAAACATAAAAAATGAGAAATAATAAATCGATATCTCCCAGCTAAAGACTTTAGAAAATTGATGTATTATCATTTTTAACGGGAATTAAATTTCCTCTAATCTTTTAAAAATTCAGTTAAAATACAATTCCCAAAGCCAACCAAACTTTAAAAATGTAATGGGCAAATGAATCTGAAAAAATATCTCTAAGAGAAGTAAAGCAGGCTGTAATTAATCAATTATTAAGTAAATGGGAGGAAACAGCATGCATTTTTAAAGTTAGTTTTAATAAAATACACTTAATTGTGTGTACTTCGGAGACTTCACCAGGCAGTGAGAAGCAACCGTTCCATCTGTGTGCAATTTCAAACAAACACAAATTCTTCCCCCTCCCTGCTTTGGCTCCATGGTTAATGAGAAAATGGAATGTGTTTTGGTCTAAATAGCCTTGTTTGAATATAACACTATTGATTTCCTTATGACTCACTCTTCATTTTAGTTTCTTGAGAGACAAGAGATATTATTGAACGAGACATAAAGCTGAAGTCCTGACCATTTGTGGTCATTAAGCATCCCAGGACACATTTTGCTAGAGAGCAGGATGGTTAGCCTACACCATGGCCCAGTTCCAGTCTAACTAAGGATGGTCTAGCCACCTAAATTCTCTATATATGTACAACAAGAAACAGTTTCTTTTCAACAATTATGCCATAAACTACAGTTTTGGCTATTTTCAGATTAAACTGTTGCCAACTTTCACTCCATAAGTACTTACATTTGAGTAAACTGAATGTGTATTTTAAATATGAAATATTGACTTATAGGTCTATTGATATTCTGTAATAAATTAAGAGAGTTTCTATTATTATGGTGTAACACTATATTTTATATACATAGATTTTTTTTTTAGAAATGTGGTAGCATGTTTGTATATTACAGACTATACAATTTTTTAAATAAAAGTTTATTTCAGCAAACACACTGGGTGGCAACTATGTAAAGGTGTTATACTTAGTAGGAGAGATACGAGCAATCAAATATGGTCACTATCTTCAAGAAGCTAAAGATGAGACAGGAAAGGAAAGAGATACTTGCAATATCAAATGATAAAAGTTACCAAAGTTATAAATGGAGAAAACAAAGAAGGCAGTTCCCTAACCCACAGGCAATGGTTGTGAGAAAAGAGGTCATTATAAAATGGAAAGATGCTTGATATAATTTTTTTACTTATTTATAAAAAAGAAGAAAATGAATGGTAATTAAACATAGGATGGGGAGTAGAAAAAGATGAACACAGAGGAAATAATACTAGCAGTCACAGAGGTCTGACTTGGAATGGGACATGCAGAAATCTCAGCAGAGTTTGAGAAGGAAGATTATAAGCAATGTGAATTATTGAAGAGGACTAAGTAGGGGCCATGTCTTGATAACATGTTAGATTTATAGTATAAATAAATTACTCTGACAATTATGGGAGGATAGTTTTGAAAAATTTGAAGACTTCTTAAAGTTATAAGACAAGCTGGAAGTGATGAGACAGAAGTGAGAAGTACTTGCTGGTAGGGTAGTCACTTCTCTTGGAACATAATCCTAAATTTTGCAAGGAACAAAAAAAAACGAAAAAAAAAAGCCTGATAAACGTTCTTATTTCACACACCGTAATAGATAACTTGCACCCAGGGCTAGACCAGAAATTTCAGAAAAAGCTAAGAATTGAAGAAATTCCATTGTCCCTTTCTTCTCCTTAATTCAAAAGAAAGACGATATTAAAAATAAAACAAAAAATTGCATGTACACTAAAATTAAAATACTTTCTAAGTTATGTGATTGCATATTCCTGTATAAGGTCAGAAGTTTCAAATTAAAAAAAATAGTCTTCCTTCATTGATATGTTTTGTCTACTTATTGAGTAATTCAGAACTGCTTATACAATATTGTTGGCATCAAAAAAAATCCTTCCAAAAGAGTCTATTAAATTTTTTCATCTTGTTTACTTCAATATCAACTATGCTGAATAATTCAAATTTGGCCATTTGTTACCTGGTCTTCAATTAATGGTTAAGAACAACTCTACCTTTAAGGGGGAGAAACAATGAACTGAGAAGCCTCCATCCAAATAAAAATTCAAATGAAATTGGGATCAGCAACAATCAATATTCTTGTATTATAAATTTGTTTTTCTGTGGAAGCAAGCACACAGCTCACTGATTGAGGCAGATAATGATAACCATCATTCTACAAAGGTAAACTTTTTCCCGGGGGGGGGGGGGGGGAAGAAAACAGATAATATATTTAGTGGAAACTCATAAAAAAAGCTGCATCACTCATACAAAAAATTGTATTTGCTAGGATTTCCTTAACACACCACAGGTTGGGTGACTTAAACAAGAGAAATTTATTTTTTCACAGTTCTAGAGAATTGAAGTCCAAGATCAAAGTATTGTCATAGTTGGTTTCTTCTGAAGCCTCTTTCCATTGCTTGTAGATCGTCATATTCTCCCTGTATCTTCACATTGTCCTTCCTCTGTGTTTGTGTTCTAAGCTCCTCTTTTTGTAAGAACACCAGTTTGGAGTAAGGCCCATCCATATGGTCTCATTTTATCATAATTAGCTTTTTGAAGACCTTATCTCAAAATATAGTCATATTATTGGGTACTAGGGGTTAGGACTTCAATATATAAATAATAGGAACACAATTCAGTCCATAATAACACCTAAACACAGAATATATTTAAAAATTGAATTTAAACTTTATAAGGCTAAATATTAAGAAGGATGACATAAAACATGACTGAGGAAACAATAGTTTCTAAATCCATCCATGCAGTGTGTCTAAAGAGGCACTTCTGAGAGAAAGCTATTCAAACTGTTCTTAGAATAGGAAGGAAGGATTTTCAAATGACTGATAAATTGGAGGCCATTCAAAAAATACGACAGGATGAAAATTAACTTAAAAAAAGAAAACATGTGAGAAGGAAATCAAGAAACACAAATCTATAAGAAAGTATTCTCACTTTTGACATGAGATCAAGCCAGGAAATTACAGGATTCTGGAGGCAGAATGGCAAGGTAGGAACAGAGATAGGGGCTTAAAAGCTGAGAACTTGTAGTTTATTTGTGATGCATTGAAATGCAATGCAGACACACAGGAAGATAAATGATTGCTCATTGTGGGATTTTAAAAAACATAGGATTCAATTCAGCTAAGTTTTCTCCACTACATAATAAGGATCTCCCTTCGTCCAGTTTCTAATAACATGTTCCCATTTCCTACTGAGACCTCATCAGAAGAACTTAAACATTCATATTTCTACCAGCATTCTGTTTATGATGATATATGTATTCTCTAACACAATATAGGATTTCTCTATGATGCCCCTTACTTCCTCCTGAGTCCTACTAGCAGTCCTTAACATCCATAGTTCTACCAACAGTATCTTCACAGCAATTTAGGCTTTTTATATCATGATTTCTAAAATTCTTCCAGCCCCTACCTATTATCCAGTTATAAGCCACTTCCATATTTTCAGACATTTCCTCTAGCAGCATAATACTTCCTAGTACCAAAATATTTACTGAAAGAAATTGGTTTATGTGATTGTGGGGGCTGACTTGGCAGGTCAAAATTCATAGGGCAGACTATCAGTAAAGGCAGACTAGAATAGTCAGGCACAAGCTGAAGCTGCATCTACAGGCAGATTTTTTTTTTTTCCATGGAAGCTTCAGTTTTGATTCCAATTCAGTCTTGATCCTTTCAGCTGAGTAAATCAAGCCCATCAAGATTATCTAGGATAATCTTCCTTACTTTAAGCAAACTGATTATAGACTTTAATAACATATAGAAGATACCTTCACTGTAACACCTACATTAATATTACACTGAACAATTGGGGACTATAGCAAAACCATGTTGACACATAAAGCTGAGCTGAGCACTACACCTAGGTTTCCTATTTGCCTCATATATCCCAGACTTGGTACTAAAGAAGCTGGCAACTTAAAAAGCCATTGGGAACAAAAGTAACAAAAAAGCCCAAGAGGCAACCTCACGGGGCAGAAATTTTAGACAATAATATTTTACCCCAGGCAAACAAGATGAAAAATACTCATGGTACTATCTCCTCCCCATCAGCAAAGCCAAATAAGGACCCTAGACTCCATTCTTTCTGGGCTATAAGAAGTCACCCCTTGTAGCCCATCCCCAGGCTGCTTTTAGAGAGGACAGAGTAGAAAGCTAGAACTTTCATCCGAGTCTAGTGGTAACAAGTTTCCCTGCCCTGCAGTATCAGTGGAGAACAGTGGGGATCCTATATTCTAACCGCCATAACTCAGCACTTTTCCTGCATGGCCTATATTGGCAGAGGCTGAGGGGGAAGCTGAAACTTTTACTATCATATCATGTTAATGAGTACTCCCTCTTCCCATTGTGTTAGTGGTGACCATCTAGGAAACAGTAACCAGGAGTTCCTTTCTCTCCTGGAGAAGGTACTATCAGTGACGTATCAATGAAGACTTGGTGGAAGGCCTGAAAGCAAGCTCCACCCATCCAATGAAGTAACCCTCCTCAATGGTATCAAAGGGGCCTAGTGGGGAACCTGAACTTTCGCCCTCATCTAGAAGTAACAAGGCAGTACTCTCCACACCTACCTTCACTGGCCCAGTATCAAAGAAAACCTATTAAAATAGAAGATTTAAATAAGATTTACTGTTGGGGTGCCTGGGTGGCTCAGTTGGTTAAGTGTTTGCCTTTGGCTCAGGTCATGATCCCAGTGTCCTGGGATGGAGTCCCGTGTGGGGTTCCCTGCTCGATGGGGAGCCTGATTCTTCCTCTCCCACTCCCCTTGCTTGTGCTCTCTTTCTCTCTCTGTCAAATAAATAAATAAATAAGATCCAGTGTCTTTTATTTATTTTTTTTTAAAGATTTTATTTATT
The DNA here is from genome assembly GCF_037043125.1 of Eumetopias jubatus. NCBI lineage: Eukaryota > Metazoa > Chordata > Mammalia > Carnivora > Otariidae > Eumetopias > Eumetopias jubatus. The sequence goes on from NW_028274819.1 coordinate 78,850,948, forward strand.
TATTTGACAGAGACAGAGACAGCGAGAGCAGGAGCACAAGTGGGGGAGTGGGAGAGGGAGAAGCAGGCTTCCCGCTGAGCAGGGACCCCAATGTGGGACTCGATCCCAGGACCCTGGGATCATGACCTGAGCTGAAGGCAGCCGCCCAACGACTGAGCCACCCAGGCACCCAGATCCAGTGTCTTTTAATACTATACCTGTAGGGGCACATGTGTGGCTCAGTCAGTTGAGCCTCCACCTGTTGATTTTGGCTCAGCTTGTGATGTCAGGGTTGTGAGATTGAGCCCTGTGTTCAGTTCCATGCTTAGTGGGGAATCTGCTTGAGAGTCTCTCCCTCCCCTTCTGCCCCTTCCTCCCAAAAGTAAATAATAATAATAATAAATACTATACCTGTAATGTTTAAGAAACAATGAAATGTCATTTATTCTACTAAAACATGGAAAGTCTCAACCTGAATGTAAGAAGATAATCAACAGATGCCAACACTGAGATGAGACAGATATTGGAATTGTGATAGATTTTTAAAGCAGCTAGCATAAACAGATTCCACAATCAATTATAAGCATGCTTGACATAATTGGAAAAAAAAAGTCTCAGCAAAGAGACAGAAGATATAAAGAAGAAACAAATGAAAATTTTAAAACTGAAAAATACAACTAAATTTTTTAAAAAACAAAAAATAACTGAAATAAAAATTTATTGAACAGACATAACAACACAATAGAAAGACAAAAATTCAGTGAACAGTGCAAAATGGCAGGATGGGAATTTCTAGCACTCCTTCTCCCATTAGAAGCATCAATTAGAACCTCTGTGCACAAAAATACTTTTACAAGAGCTAAGGACTCCAGGCGAGGAATATAGCACCTGGGTGAAGCACATGAATAAGGAGAAACATATTGAAAAGGGTAGGAAAAACAGATGCACAAATGATAAAGACAAGGAATCAAAGCATACCACCACAGAAAAACATCAATTCACAAAGGGACAGCAGGAAGAAAGGAACAAAGGGACAACAAAACATCCAGAAAACAGTAATAAGATGGTCCCTAACTATCAATAATTACTTTAAATGCAAATGGATTAAATTCTTCAATCAAAAAGCATAAAAGTGGCTAAACGGATTAAAAATCAAGACCCAACTATATGCTACCTACAAGAGACCAACCAGCTTTGAGGAGACACATAGGTTCAAAATAAAGGGATGTGGAAAGATATTCCATGAAAGTGAAAACAAAAGACAGCTGATATTTATATCAGACAAAATAGATTTTAAGTCAAAAACTATAACGAGATAAAGAAGGTCATTACAGAATGCTAAAGAGTTCAATTCATCAAGAGCATAAAACAATTGAAATATATATGCATGTAGCAGTGAAGGACCTAAGTATATTAACCAAATACAGAGTAGGAGACCTCAATAGCACACTTTCAACAATAGATGGATAATTCAGAGAGAAAATCAATTGAAATATATATGCATGTAGCAGTGAAATATATATGCATGTAGCAATGAAGCACCTAAGTATATCAACCAAATACTCATGAAATAGGAGACCTCAAAAGCACGCTTTCAACAATAGATAGATAATTCAGACATAAAATCAATAAGGAAACACTAAACTTGAATTACATCTTAGAAAAAGTGGAGCTAACAGAACAGTCCACCCAACAGCGCCAGAATACCCATTCTTCTCAAGCACACATGGAACATTCTCCAGAATACATACAGCATGTGATAAGTTATGGAACAAACCTTAGCAAATTAAAGAAGATTGAAGTCATTCCAAGTATCTATTGCAACTTCAGTGGTATGAAACTAAAAAATGATAACAAAAGAAAAACTGAAAAATTCACAAATGTGCAGAAATTAAATACACTCCAATAAATGCCTACATTAAGAACCAAAGGAAAAGCACAAGTAAACAACCTAACTTTGCACCTTGAGGAACTTGAAAAAAAAAGGAACAAAGTAGCCCAAAGTTTGTAGAAGGAAAGAAATAACAAAGATCAAAGCAGAACTAAATGAAATCGAGACCCCAAAAAACAAGAGGAAAAAAAATTAATGAATATAAAAAATAAACAAAATTGTCAAACTTTTGCCTAAAAGAGAAAAAAAGAGAGAAAATGTCAATAAATAAAATAAGGAATGAAAGAGGACACACTACATCTGATACTACAGAAATATAAAGAATCATAAGAGATTACTATGATTTTTTTATGAGATTACTATGATTGATTTTACACCAGTATTGGGTAATCTAGAAGAAATGGATGAATTCCTAGAAACCCACAACCTACCAAAACTGACACATGAAGAAACAAACAAACAAAAAATTTGAAAAGACCAATAATGAGTAAGAAGATTAAACCTCCCACCAAAGAAAAGCTCAGGAATAGATGGTTTCATTAGTGAATTCTACTAAATATTTATTTTTTTAATTTAATTTAATTTTATTATGTTATGTCACCATTCCTTCTCAACCTGTTCCAAAATATTAATGAGGAGGAAACAATTCCAAATTTATTTTATAAGGCTAGCATTACCTTGTTACTAAAGCCAGATGAGGACACTACAAGAAAAGAAAACAATACCCCTGATAAAGAAAGGTGTAAAAGTTCTCAACAAAATTCTAGCAAACCAAATAAAAAAATACAACAAAAAGATCATATGCCATGATCAAATAGAACTTATTCCTTGATGCATTGCTAGTTCTGCATGCACATATCAGTAAATATTTTATACCACATTAATAGAATAAAAAATTAAAATGATCATCTCATTAGATGCAGAAAATCATTTAGCAAAATTCAACATCCTATAATAATAAAAATTATCAAGAAATTGGGTATAGAAGAGATGTACCTTAGCATAATAAAGGCCACAGATTACAAACACACAATATTTTATTCAATAGTGAAAGTTTGAAAGCTTCCACACTAAGATCAGGGACAAGACAAGAATGCCCACTCTCACCACTCCTATTTAACATAGTACTAGAAGTCATAGTAAGAGAAATTAGGCAAGAAAAAGAAATAAAAGTCATCCAAAGCAGAAAGGAAAAGTAAAATTGTCTGTTTCAAGATAATATCCTCTTATATAGAAAATCCTAAAGACCACTGAAAATCTGTTAGAACTAACCAACAAATTCAGTAATGTTGCAGGATACAAAAACAGCACAGAGAAATCAGTTGCATTCTAAACACTAACAATGAACTATCTGAAAAAGAAATGAAGAAAACAGCCCCTTTTACAATAGCATCAAAAAGCATAAAATACTTAGGAATAAATTTAAAAAATGAGGTAAAAGATTGGTACACTGAAAATTATAAAACATTGATAAAAAAATTTCAGAAGACACAAATAAATGGAAAGCCATCACATGTTCATGGATCAGAAGAATTAATATTGTTAAATTTCCACACTACTCAAAGCCATCTACAGATTTAATGTAATCCCTATCAAAATTCCAATGACATTTTTCACAGAAATATAAAAATCTTAAAATTCATATGGAACCACAAAAGACCCCAAATATCCAATGCAATCCTGAGAAAGAACAAAGTTGGAGGCATCACAATTCCTGATTTTAAACTTCATTACAAAGCTATATAATCAAAATAGCGTGGTATTGGCACAAAAAGAGATGCATAGACTAATGCAACACTATCAAGGGCTGAAACAGCCACACATGAGGTAACTAGTATTTCACAAGGAATCCAAAAATAGTCATTTGGGAAAGGATAGACTCTTCATAAAGTAAATGGTGTCGGGGAAACTATATTTACATGCCAAAAATGAAATATGACCCCTTTCTTATACCACTCACCAAAATTTACTCAAAATGGATTAAAGATTTAAATTTAAGACCCAAAGTTGTAAAACTACTAGAAGAAAGCATAGAAAAATGCTCATTGACATTGGTCTTATTAATGATTTTTTGGATGTGACACCAAAAGTGAAAGCAACATAAGTAAAAATAAACAAGGGGGCAGCATCAAACTTAAAAATCTTCTGCATAACAAAAGAAACAAAATAAAGAAAAAGGCAACCTATAGTATCAAAGAAAATACTTGCAAACTACTTATCAGTTTAAGAGTTAATATTCAAAATATATAAAGGAGACTCCTACAACTTAGTAGCAAAAAAAAAAAAATCTGATTAAAAATAGTCACAAACCTGTACCTCTGAAACAAATAATACATTATATGTTAAAAAAAAAAAGAAGAAGATAGCAGGAAGGGAAGAATGAAGGGGGGGAAATCAGAGGGGGAGATGAACCATGAGAGACTATGGACTCTGAGAAACAAACTGAGGCTTCTGGGGGGGTGGGGGGATGGGTTAGCCTGGTGATGTGTATTAAAGTGGGCACGTTCTGCATGGAGCACTGGGTGTTATATGCAAACAATGAATCATGGAACACTACATCAAAAACTAATGATGTAATGTATGGTGATTAACATAAAATAATAATAAAAAAAGAAAAAATAGACAAAGGAATTGAATATTTTTTCAAAGAAGATATACAAAAGATCAATACGTACATGAAAAGACGCTCAACCATAAATCATCAAGGAAATGCAAATAAAACCACAATGAGATATGACCTCATACCTGTAAGATGGCTATTTTCAAGAAGACAAGTGGTAACAAGTGTTGGGAAGGCTATAGAGAAAAAAAGAAACCTTTGTACACTGTGGGAATGTAAATTGGTGTAGCCACTGTTGAAAACACTATGAAATTTCCTCAAAAAATTAAAAATATAACTACCATATCATCCAGTAAATGTACTTCTGGGTTTACACCTGAAAGAAATAAAATCCTTATCTGTAAGAGATATCTGCACTCCCATGTTTATTGCAACATTATTTACAGCAGCTGAGACATGGAAACAAGCTACATGTCCATTGACAGATAAATGGATAAAGAAAATGTGCATATATATTATATATATATAATGTAATAACATATTATAAAATATATATTATATGTATAGTGGAATATTATTCAGCCATTAAAAAGAAGGAAATCCTGTCATTTGTGACAGTATGAGTGGAATTTGAGACCATAATGCTAAGTAAAATAAGTCAGACAAAGAAAGACATATATTGTATGTGGAATCTAAAAAATTGAGTTCATAGAAATGGAGAATAAAATAGTAGTTGCCAGACGCTGGTGAGTAGGGAAAATGGGGACATGCTATACAAAGGCTATAAACTTCTAGTTGTAAGATAATAAGTTCTTTGGATCTACTATACTGTATAATAACTGTAACTAACAATACTATATTACCTATTTGAAAATTAAGAGAGTGAATCTTAAAATTTATTACCACAAAAAGGTAATTGTGTATATTTGCATAATTTCTATAATATGTATATATGTATAATAATTTGTATAAATATGTAATTATGTATAATAATGTATAGGGGATGGAGGTGTTAACTAACATTATTGTGGTAATCATTTTGCATTATATACATGTATTGGATCACCTTATTTTACACTTTAAGCTTACATATGTTTTATGCCAATAATATCTTAATAAAGCTGGAAAAAAGAGAAATTCTTCTCTAAGAAGAAAAAAAATCAGTAAACTTGAAGATAGAACAATAATAACTATTTAATCAAAACAACAAAGAGAAAATAGGCCGGAAAAAAAATGAGCAGGATATCAGGGACCTTTGGAACTATAAGAAAAGATCTACCATTCATGTTCTTGGAGTCTTAGAAGGAGATAAAATAAGTGGAGGCTGAAAAAAGTTCAAAGAAATAATTGCCAATAATTTCCCAAATTTGATTTCAGATTCAAGAAGCAGAGTGAATGCTAAACAAGATAAATCCAAAAATAAACTCACAAAGACACATCATAATCAAACTTCTGAAAACTAAAGACAAACACAAACCTTGTAAGCAGTGAGAGATAAATGATATAAAGGAAAAACAATTAAAATGAGTGGATTTCTCATCTGAGATCATGGAGCCAGAAGGAAGTGGTACAAAATTTTTCAGATTCTTTAAAATAAACAGCTGTCAACGCTGAATTCTATATCCAGCAAAATGGAAAGGAAATAAAGACATTTGCACACAAAGGAAACTAAAAATATGTGTCACAAGTCAATATACTCTAAAAGAATATCCAGAAGGAATTCTTTAAGTAGAAAGGCACAGTAAAATATGGAATCTAAGAACATCAGAATGGAAGGAAGAACAATGAAAGGAACAGAAGTTGTCTTTCTCCTTTTGAGTTTTCTAAATTATGTTTAATTGTTGAAACAAAAAGTGTATTTTCTGATGTGGTTCATATATACACATATATATGAAATATTTAAGACAATTATCCACTATACAGGATTAAGAGACTTAATGTAATGAAAGATTTCTACAGTAGACACAAATTATTAAAATGTTGTTTTCCAAAGTCTATCAGTAGACTCTAATAAGTTATGTCTGTGAAATGCTAAGCCTGGAGAAACCACTAAAATATTATATAAAAGTTAGACCAAAACATATTATACATCAAAACAGTATTCTAGTAAAAATGTTTATGTAACACACAGAATAGAAGGGAAAAAAAACAGAGTAACAAAAAACAGAAAATAAGAATAAATAAAATGCCAGACTTAAACCTTAGCAAATCATTACTCACCTCAAATATAAATAGACTAAATACAGTAATTAAAAGACAGGTATTGGTAAATAAATTACAAAAAAAAAAAAAAAAAAACATGACCCAACTATATTCAAGGCTCCTATGTTGAATGAAAAAGTTAATCCCAAAATGTCATATACATGTGTTTCTATTTATATAACATTCTTACAAATGACAAAGTTATGGAGATAGAAAACAGATTAGTGGTTAACTGTGCTTAGGGGGTGGGTGTGCCATAAAGTAGCAGCATGAGAGAGCTCTGTGGTGATGTATCTTGATTCTGGTGATAGTTACATAAATTTATATATGTGATAAATTGGCACAAGATGATACAGACACCAATATTCCTGGTATGGATACAGAACTATAGTTATATAAGATATAGCCATTGGGGGAAAATGGGTGAAGAGTACATGAAATTTTCATTGGAGTAAAGGGGATTCAGAGCTCAAAGTAAAATTAATATTTTTTTTCAAAAAAGGAAAACATAATAGTATCCATTTTTATGTCATTTTAGATGTAATTCTGTTCTTGGAGAAGACATCTTGACCTCTAATTTGCAACTGCTCTTAATTTCCTGTCCCTCCTTACACACCAGCTCAATAATATACTTACCATATCATAATGTTATACTATTGTGAAATGTCCAATAAAAAGAAAATCACTTTGTAGAATCATAGTACTTAAAGTAATGTCCTCTCTGACTTTATATATGTAAACTATGCAAATCACCTTTGTCAGATCAGGATCAGTCAGGGTCAATTCTTTAAAAGATTTCCAGTCATTACTTTTTTGTATAATTTCCCAGTATTTAAGGTCTTTTAATCTGATGAAATTCTTCTACAGGTTTATTTATATGTGTGACAGAAAATGGGACTATTTATGTCTTATTTCTACTGTGGTACCAATACAATAGATATAAGAAACTGGAGTAAGTATAAGAGATTACCTATATTCTGATTTTGTTTTAAATTTTATTTTATTATGTTATGTTAGTCAGCATACAATACATCATTAATTTTTGATGTAGTGTTCCATGCTTCATTGTTTTCGTATAACACCCAGTGCTCCACGCAGTATGTTCCCTCCTTAATACCCAGCACCAGGCTAACCCATCCCCCACCCCGCTCCCCTCTAGAACCCTCAGTTTGTTTCTCAGAGTCCATTGTCTCTCATGGGTCATCTCTCCCTCCGATTCCCTCCCTTCATTCTTCCCTTCCTTCTCCTAATGTCCTCCATGCTATTCCTTATGTTCCACAAATAAGTGAAATCATATGGTAATTGACTTTCTCTGCTTGACTTATTTCACTTAGCATAATCTCCTCCGGTCCCATCCATGTTGATGTAAAAGTTGGGTATTCATCCTTTCTGATGGCTGAGTAATATTTCATTGTGTATATGGACCACATCTTTATTAATTCATCTGTTGAAGAGCATCTCAGCTCTTTCCACAGTTTGGCTATTGCGGACATTGCTGCTATGAACATTGGGGTGCATATGGCCCTTCTTTTCACTACATCTGTGTCTTTGGGGTAAATACCCAGTAGTGCAAATGCTGGGTCATAAGGTAGCTCTATTTTTAATTTTTTGAGGCACCTCCACACTGTTTTCCAAATTGACTGTACCAACTTGCCTTCCCACCAATAGTGTAAGAGGGCTCCCCTTTCTCCACAACCTCTCCAAAATTTGTTGTTTCTTGCCTTGTCAATTTTTCCCTGTATGCTGATTTTTTCGAGAGAAATCTTGGAGAATCTGGGATTTTTTTTTTAGATTTATTTATTGAGCAAAAGAGAGAGAGAGTGAGAACCAGTGGGGGGGTGGAGGAATAGAGGGAGAGAGAGAGAGAGAATCTCAAGCCGACTCCCCACTGAACATGGAGTCCAATGTTGGGATCTCTCTCACAATCCTGAGTTCATGAACTGAGCTGAAATCAAGAGTCAGATACTTAGCTGACTGAGCCACCCAGGCACCCCTTAGAGGATCTGTTTTATGAATCTTGCTATTCTCAGCGTTTTAGGCAGATAAAGGAGCAATAAAGAAAAATATAAAGATATTTCTTTGGAGAAAGTTGATGTTGTGCACCACATTTGCCTCCTTTTGGGTTCAGAAGTTTGGGGAGCTGCCTCCTTTATCTTAATTCTAGAGAGTGAGCATCAGTAGTGAGAATCACCACACACTGATAATGTCTTTGTAGTTGGGGGATACTCTGCACTCTAGTCTCACTCTAAACTGCAAAATCTAGAGGGAGAGTAATAATTTTACTAGTCGATTTGCTGGCTGAGCCAGGAGACAGCTTTTTTTCTTCTTTAATTCTTGATAAGATAAATATGCTCTCCCAAAGGTTATCAAGTCAAGGACATGTGAATATATTCTGTGAACACAGAAGAGAAAGAGAGCTAGAGTGGGGTAATTATTAACCTGCATTAATAGGCCTTTTTAGAGAGGTAGAAGACACAGCTGCAGGAAGCTGGTGGTAAATAGTGAATTTCAAGAAGTTAACATTGAGTATCCAGATAAGACATTCATTTGTTTGTTAAGGGAACTCAAAAAAAAAAAAAAGGTACTAGGCTATGGAGATGCCTGGGGAGTCCATGGATATGTTCAGAAAATAAAATGTCAGTTTTGTCTTCCATGCCTATAGAGTACAAAGCCAGCCTACATGGAAACTTAGTATATTTTAAAGGAATACTGTGAAACCAAAGTCAAGTGTGTTTTTATTACATCACCTGTAGTGATTGTTTAACATACCGAAGATTGGACAGATAAACAGATTGATAGATTTTTCAAATAAATATTGTTTATAGGTTAAATAATCTTACTTTGAAAGTTATTTCTCAAAACTTCTGATTGCTCTTCTAACTTCTCCAAACACTTCTATTATAGCCATTTAATTAACCAATGCAGTGATTTAGGAGGATAATCTCTCAGCTAATCCAAACTGTCATTTTCTTTATCTATATCTATCTATGTATCTATCATCCATCTATTTATCATCTATCTATCATCTATCTATTATCTATCTATCATCTATCATCTATTATCTATCTATCGATCTATCTATCATCTATCTATCTATCATCTATCTATCATTTGAAAGAGAGAATCATGATGTACTCTACCACAATGATAACAGTGAGGTCAAGAAGAATGAAAAGAGAGAAGATATTTAGCCTTGGGATTGTGGTTAAAAAAAAAAAGGTAAATGGAGTTGTTGTTTCAGTTGAGTGGACACAACAAAAGCCAAATTGAATGTTCAAGGAGAGAGTATTAAAGGATAAAGCATAAAAGCAGGTATAATGAGGCACACTTGAAGTAGGAATACATCTAAATATTCTTCTTCACATTCCCTTACCAAAATTCCAAGTGACAATATCCCAACTAAGAAGAATTTTTAAAATAACATTAAGGATGTTCAAATAAATGCTAATATATTTTTGCTCCATATAAAGTAGATTTTTAAAAATCATTCAAACAGTTTTGTCTAGAACAAATTAATAGATATACTGGTTTCAGAAGACCAACAAACAAAATACAGGGGTCACACTCTGAAGTTTTTGAAGTGTATTTTTCCCTTATCAGACTATATGCTCACTATTAAATAAGAGAGCAAACATCCACATTTCAACTACTGAAAAATGTAATATTTTAACTTATTTCCAATATTTTTATAGTTGTTTTCCTTTCTGCTAAACCTATGTGAATTTTGATTTAAAAATATTTTAAACTTGGCAAGAAAATGAAGAAAATTTTCCTAATTCATTTGCTTCTCTCTGAAACTTGTGCTGGTTTAAGTAGCTACACATGTATCCCTCTCTTTTCTTTTCTGTTGAGTACATGTTCAGCCATATCTTTATTGTCTTATATCTTTGCTATTAAAAGAGAATTAGGACTGCCTCACTCATAGGTATTCCCTGCACAAATTCACTTGTCCCATACACTCCAGGTTAATTTTCTTAAAATCTCAATTACTCACATTGAGAACTATCTACCAGGTGTGGATGGAAGCAAAGATTCACATAGTAGCTGCATCTCTGGCCTGTGCATTTTGATTGTTTAAAGAAACACATCGTATGCTACCTAAATACTGATTATCATTATTTACTTATCACAACAAACTATTGCTACATCAAACTGTTAATAAACAAAAAGAGCACAAGACCTAAACACAGAACAGAGATAATTCTCTTATGTTCCTCTGTAGGTGAAGATATATAGAATAGAGTGTTGGTCAAATTATTTCTAAATCTTGTAAGTAAAAACAAAATTGTACTAGTCTATATAGTCTATGCCATATCTTAGTATCAATAAGTCATCTGTAATCCTGCTTCATTATACTTATAAGTCCCTTTTTATTAAAGATTTATTTATTTTCAGAGAGAGAGAGAGACAGTGAGTGCGAGCAGGGACTGGGGCGGAGGGAGAGGGACAGAGGGTCTCAAGCTCCATGCTGAGCACAGAGCTTGAATGGGGCTCAATCCCAGGATCCTGAGATCATGACCTGAGTTGTAATCAAGAGTCAGATGCTTAACTGACTGAGCCACCCAGGTGCTCATAAGTCTTCTTTTGTAATTTCTATCTCTTATCCTCTGTCAAAAAAAAACATGTTCTATTTGAAAAATTTTGCTCATGTCTATTAAATTCTATTAAAAATTTCTTTGGGTTTTAAGCAAGAAAGTTATTTTTAATTTTAAACATTTTATTTAATACATAACAATAATATTAGAGAAGATTCTTAAGAAAATGTAATCATCTCTAATTATTTTTATTACCACTTTACAGGCTTTACCTACTTGCCTAGATGACTTTTTTCCACACAGATGGCAATCCTTGCTCTCCTCTAGTTATACCTTTTGTTCTTTGTAATTGATTTTACATTTAAAATATTAATACATTTTTTAAACATATAGTGTATTATTTGTTTTAAAGGTACAGGTCTGTGATTCATCAGTCTTATATAATACGCAGTGCTCATTACAACACATAGCCACCCCAATGTCCATCACCCAACTACCCCCACCCGCCTCCCCTCCAGCAACCCTCAGTTCATTCCTATGATTAAGAATCTCTTATGGTTTGTTCCCTCTCTGGTTTAGTCTTATTTTATTTTTTTCCTCTCTTCCCCTATGATCCTTTGCCTTATTTCTTCTTAAGTTCCACATTTAACCTAGATCTTTATTATTAAATATATACCAGCTGAATAAAATTTATCTAGCTGATATATCACGGTATTTTTAACTATTCTGATTCCTCCTTCTAGAAACAAACAACTTGAAAATTAAATGCTAAGGTGACTGGGTGGCTCAGTTGTTAAGCGTCTGTCTTCGGCTCAGGTCATGATCTCAGGGTCCTGGGATCGAGCCCCGCATCAGGCTCCCTGCTCAGCTGGAAGCATGCTTCTCCCTCTCCCACTCCCCCTACTTGTGTTCTCTTTCTCACTGTGTCTCTCTCTGTCAAATGGATAAATAAAATCTTAAAAAAATTTAAAAATAAGAAAATTAAATGCTAAAATATAGCAAGTTATAACTGGAGAACTGTGTTATACTAGTAGCATTATAGAACCAAACAATTGGTAGCTCATGATGAATATCACATTTCTTCTCTAAACACCTTGTATACATCAAGACAGGAGGAGCTATATATCCCAGTAGTTACCTAGTGGTTTGACTAAAGGCAATTTCTACACCAAGGATTGGCAAACTATAGTTCTTAGGAAAGATGCCTGTTTGAGTAAATAAATTTTCGTTGGAATACAGCCATGCCTATTCATTTACATAAAGTCCATGGCCATTTTTGCACTGTAATGACAGAGTTGAATAGTTGGGAGAGAGACTCTATGGCCCACAGAATCTAACCTACATACTATCTGGTCAAAATTTCCATCCAAATGTTAGAATTAATTTCTAACACATTGCTTTATGTTCGTAGACTAATATTAAAAGGATATCTTTTAGCAAATTAACTCCTGAGCATGAGAAAAAGAGAGTGTTTAGACCAGAACAGATCTGCTCCTCCCCTCCATATCATTCACCCTGATGATACAGTGACTTTTTTTAGCACACAGATATGTCACTCCAGTGCTGAAAAACTAGGTAGTTACACATAGCTTTCAGATAGTATTAATTCCTTAGCATGTTTACAGATGAAATGTGAAAAAATATTCTGATGTCATTATAAAAGTTTCATTCACAGCAGACATAAAAATTTCTACAACTGTCAATCAATAGTTGCATGTTATTATTTGATATTTTATTCATAAACTCTGATGTGTCTAGTTTTTCTTACATGAAATGTTTTTGTTCAGAATTTATTATTTTATATCTGTTAATCCCCTAGCTGAAAATTTGAATACTGGCAGTGCTTTATATTTGCATAGTCACAGGTATTACAATAAAAATTCATGGGAGCCTTTTTAAACAAAACTTCAATATAATTCTTCAAACATTGTATTAAACTGAAATATTCCTGCTTTGGGTAAAATCCAGAATCATAAAATTACTAGTCAGTAACAGTACTTCAGCTTACATTCAGCTCTAAAATCAAGTTTTTATTGAAGTACAGGCACTTTAATAAAAACAAAAATTAAGTGCAATTGATCTGATTCAAAATGTGAATAATCTCCTTCAAAATACCAAAACCAGAACATAGATTTGTGTGTTCCAAAATTCAGGCTGCTTAGAATTTTCATAATTAACACAGGATACATATATTCTCTGATTTCCAATTCCCACTCACAATATCAGGTACATATCTGGAGCATCTGGTAAATACACAGTAAATGAATTAATATCAGATATTATATCTATGTATATAAAAAGAAAGTTAGCTTTTGAGACTTAGACTTGGTTAGACAGTTCAGTTGTGAGCCTGGATATAAGCCCAGAATGAGTTAAAATTAGTATACCTGGATCCTTTCATATAATGAAAATTCAAAATGAGTAGGCAATTTAATGTTAGTTTATCTTGGACTCTATTTAAGGTGGTTGCTATTAGAATCAAAGACATCCTTGTTATGCCGTGACTCTAACCTATAACTCATTACTACAGAAAAGACCTACCAAAATGGCACAGTGAGGCTTCAGTGTGAGGTTTGTTATCATAATAATTAAATAAAATGCTTTGCCTAGAAAGATGTGGAGCAACAAGTAGAATTATTTTGAGTATGATTCTGGGAGTTACATCTGTGACGCCCAAACACATTCAGAGGAAGACTTCCCCTTCTAGCAGCAGGAAAAGCTGTATTCAGGCTCAGCTTCCCTTCAAACTGGGGGTCCTCATTCCCCTCCCACATGCCCATCTCAGCAGATGGCATTGCCAAGCTCTATGAGCCCTAAGGTCTCTACATCCTTGCCAGCTGGAGTTTCTAGATAACTTCTACAGTCACCTGGTCTATAAAATATAGACTCTATCTATGATACTATTGACAAATCTGCACTGTTATGTTGGACCTAAAAAAGGAAGAAAAACAAGAGGCAAAGTTCTTCCATTGGAATGCAGACCCACACCGCTGGCCCAGCAATACCCTGGTCCAGACTCCTTTGCTATGGAATAATGGGAGAGTCTGGACCTGTGCTTTTGGATTTCTTCATGCTCACTCTGCCATTGATGATTTTCTCTTTCCCCAGTAAACCTATTTTGATACTGTGAGACACTGTGAGATTCATTCCAAACCCAGAAGAGACAAACTTTGGGAGTAAAAGCTAAGCAATAGTTTGCAAATTAATATTTTTGAATATCTATGAAATAATGAAGCAGTCACATAATAGTATATGTATGGGGGGAAAGCTATTTGGATGTCTATGTGAGTGTGAATGATGAGTCTGAAAAAAAATGAGCTTAATAGCTTGCTTTAAAAAGGAAGTGACTAAAGTTTCCTCAAATCAAGAAAGATTAGTTCCTCCAAAGACCTTGATCTGAATTATCATGCCAGTTGGTCTAAAAGTCTTAGCTGTAGTAAAATTAAATTGCAGGTACATGGAGGTCAAGGAGATTTCAAATGCTCCCATGCCAAATGGCTTTGACAATACTGACCTATATTATTCCTCATAGAAACTGACCATCCAATTTATTCTCGTTTGAATTTTTATTATTTAAGGACACTTCAGGGGTATTAATCCAGTATCACTGCTATTGCTTCTTTTGCCAGAATGAGACAGCTAATCAGAACATATATTTTTTTTAAATAAAGATGATGCAAGTGCAGTGGCAAGAACAAAGCTAACCAAATAAAGTTCAGATATTAGACTATTATTTTCTTAGCAGGGTAGTTTCCCACCATGATGGACCATAAGGCTGGCTTTACAAAGAACAGAGATTTCCTGCTTAATGTACATGTCATACTGAGCCCATAGGCAGTTTAAATTACAAACACAACATGAACAAGCTTAACCAGGAGCATAAAATCAAATCTATGTACATAAAAGTTGCTCTAGGCACAGATCCCAGAGGGTAGTAGAGGAAGAGGAATAAGAGATGGGAAAGTAACATGATGCAGAGATCATAGAAGGCTGTGAGTCAAGGTGAGCCAGTAAGGACATTACACAGGCAGCACCAGCTTCAAAACAAACAAAAAAACACATGAACCTTAAAGCTGATCTTTTTGCTAATAAAGAAGTCAATTTCAAGGTGTGGTCTTTGTTATGGGGCAGGTAAATCATGTTAGAATGATAATAAGTAAGGTAATTCCTGCAGACAGCAGTCAAAGTTTAGGGCAGCTCCTAATTTAGGTTACTCCATGGAATACCAAGTGAAACTTATTACTCCCAATGTGATACTGCCCTTCTAATTGCTTTTTGAAGAATGATGGAGGCTAAATCCACAGGTTCAAAGAAAATTGTCTTTCCTCTTTTCTTGGCCCAGATTTCTTCTCTCTTGGCTTTGTTATACACATCTTTGATGTGTGTGTGTGTGTGTGTGTGTGTGTGTGTGTGTGTGTGTGTGTGTATTCATTTTATCTAAATGCAAGAATACACTGTCATCAAAGCCAGAAATCATATAGAAAATAAAATGTTTTCCCCCCATTTTTTTATCATTCCAGTAAATTTCCCTAGAGGATGAAGATTAGCCCAGCTTTGGTTATATGGCCATTCCTGTAGAAGGGAGGCCCAATCTATGTGATAGGCATTTCCATGAAGTGGAGAAGGGAGAGCTAAAAAAAAAAAAAAAAATGTTGCACTGAGCAAAGCATCTAATGATCATGATATTTCACCAAGTGGCATACTCCATTAAAATTTTTAATATGATCTTAGCTTTTCCAAATTCTAAACAATTGCTTGACTCAACAATATCTAAACAGCTTTGGGTTGTATTAAAATACACTATAGGGTCACATCTTTGTCTTAACTTGTCTATAATCTCATGAATAGAAATCTCTATTTATGTAGCTGTAGACTAGCCACAAGTACTTTAGAATGACTGATTAAAACAATCAATCACAGAACTTACAGATGCAAAGAAGTTCAAGAGATCATCTGGATAAGCCCTTTGTATTTCAAATGATAAAATAGTCATAGATCATGATCTGTTTTTTTGACCAGTCAGCTTTTGCATGCTGGATATGGATACTGAAAATAGGTGGTTTACAGAGAACACAACAAACTTGTTTAGAAATTTTCCAAAAGAATTCTGGGAGTTAGGCAGTTAAAAGAGTTGTTGTAGATTTTTCTACAGTGCAGATGCTATGGATATCAGAAAAAGAAAATGCTAAACATATCTACTACAACTCCTTCCTCCTATACCAATGGCAGATATGTCTTTGATCCTGAACATGGCTTTATAACTGTTACCATTTACACAGCTACTATTGAGGAAATAGAACTGGCTATTGAGGTAAATACTCATTGCCATTCTGTTTATAGCTGACTAAAATGAAATACCCTTATTATCCTAGTTTCATAGACTTACACTGGGGGAACTCTGTAATAAAACTGAACTATACTCCATAATTTATGAAAAGAATTCATGTATTTAGGATAAACACAGAAGAAACTATATGCAAAGAAATGACCACCCTAACTAGAAAATATATTGTATTTGGAATTAAATGCTGAGAAAGATACTTGGTTGTTATAGCTGCCTATTTAAGGCACCCAACTCAAATCTTGACTCTTCCATGAAGTATCCTATTATCAGTCAAAACAAAGAGACTTCTACCACTCTGATGGCAATTTCTTACATGATGTCTTCTTTTATCATGATTTATTATACACCACATCTTTACTACTAGAGAAGGTTTAAGAGATTCATATGTCTAGAAGGGCTAAGTACAAGCCACTTAGATCAGTGCTTGCCACACTGTGTTGATAAACCAATTTCTTTGCTTGCTTCTCAAACTATTGCAGCCTGATACACTTGTAAAATACAAGTATTTTGTAAGAAATCAAAATGTAAATATAGATAAAATAAAAGCTTTCAAAATTTCAAGGTATTATTGTTAGAATAAACACATCATATTATTTCAATAAGGATGAGTAACAGTTCACAGACTGTTGGCAGTTTTCACAGAACAAATTTGAGTAGCAATTGTATAGACTATTGAAGTTTCTTGGTATCTTTTAAGTATCTGAAGTGTGTGTGTGTGTGTGTGTGTGTGTGTAGGTATGTATACACACACATACATTTATTAAGGGACTTAACCTTACTCAATTGTAAGAGCTCATTAACCAGTCTTTGTAAGGTTGCTATCTTCAGGCCTGATGCTTGAGATCCAGAGAGCAAGAAATAAGGAAGGGAAAACTAATGTAAAGTGGGAAGAATAAGGGCAAAAAAAAAATAAGGGCAAACGAAGTATAAACTGCAGTTCACAAAGATGGACTGAAACTTGTGTAAGATCTTGCTGCCTCTGACCTTGGTAATGAGGGTATCCTGGAGAAGCTGGGACCCTTTGTCACAAACCTAAACACACCTGGCCCAGGAGTTGGAGAACCTAAAGAAGATCCAGGGGAAGGTAGAGCAATTGTACCCAGCTGCTGACTCACACCAAGTAAGTCAACAGGGGAGCTACAAAGAGGCCACTGCTTCCCTTCTGAGCTCCAAAACTTCCAGAAGAATCTCTCTTGTATTGTCTGAGCTGGAAAATATAGGGAAGATAATTCGGGGAAATAAGGTTCAACCTAGCCAACTTGAAATATTACAAATTCATCACAAATGTGCTTGTTCTCCAATTATTCTTAAAGGTAATAATAATTATGCTCAAAGGTAATACTATGAGCAAAACATGAATGCACATTTGATCAACAGGAAGTTACATCTAGCCTACAAGGATATTTTATCAACAGAAGGCATAATTCTAAATTATTATGTGAAAACTTTCAGTTGTTAAATTTTGAAGAACAATCATAATGCAATTTTAAAACACTAATGAGAACGCTGTTCAGGTAAAACAAACAGATCTGTGGTATTTAACTCACAAACATTTTGCAATTTCTGTAGTAGAATATAGGCATCTTGAGTTCCATATTTTAATCATATTTGAAGCTCCAGCAAAACCTTACATAGAGACTTTTCTTAAAGAGTAGAATGAATGCATGTACTACTGAATAAATAAATTGGGATGGGGAGTTGGTTAGACATTGGAACAGTGGTCTAAATATGCCCAGATAACATGATGCAGCCTACACTATATCAATGATTCTCTGATAAACCTTGTTTCTATAACCAGTTCAGAAAAATATTAGTGCATTAATTGCTCTGATTCAATATCACAGAGTTAAATGAAGATTAAATCAGGAATAAACTACACTTTTTAAATAGTCACTCATTCCTTAGAGGGATGAAAAAAATTATGAGGGGAAAGGCAAATGGTAAATCTAAAGCTGAAGGAATTCAGTTCTCAGGTCTTGGTAAGCAGGCATATTATGAATTATTTATAAACTAATTAAAATAGCATAAATCACACATTTCTGATGGATGCAGATGGGACTCTGTATTGCCAGTCCACCAGGAAGGACAGTTTTGATATGACCTTAAAGTGTTCAGTAATAGCTATTTAGTAGAGCAGTTGAGTATTGTAATATTGCCTATTTTGTAGCCCAGATGGAACCAGCACCATGTTGATTAGCATATGTTTAAGCCATCTCTTTTTTATTCTCTTGCTGGTGTAGCAGCTGTGCTAAGGAACTGATTTCTCATTGGAACTTTGAAAAGCAGAAAATCATAACAATAAAGTTTAAGTAGACATACCGAAAAAACTGCTTTTCAGAATGTAGGAAATACACACATGTGCATATCCATGTGTACGTATAGTATATGTAGTTTTGTTGGTGAGTTGTTTTTAAGAAACTACCCAGCCTCCTGAAATCTGCATGCAGATTTGTTTTCATGCTTGGGCAGAAACAGAAACCACAAGTGTTACTCAGCACTAATGCAAGCTATTTGAGATAAAAAGCCCTGTATGTGCTTAGCATGGGAGAGGAAAAAAGAAAGAAAATGCAAACATTACCTTGTTGTGGGAAGAGTAGTGGCAGAGTGGATAGCATAAGAACCAAATGGTCAAAGTGGAAAATGAGTCAAAGAGTTACAAGAAATCATTAAATCAAAGAAAATTGAATGCAGAAAAGTAGGAGGTCTTTCAGGGATCAGATCATGACCAGTGAAAACATTTTTATTTTCAATGGGATTCAGAAATATTGTCGAGAGTCTCTGCATGTAATAAAATACTCGATAACAAAATAGAGGCTAAATACTTTAAACTTCTTGCATGTCTACTTTTATATCTACAGTCATGTATTAATTTTCTAAGACTGTTGGAACTAATTACTACAAAGCTTGTGCCTTAAAACAACAGAAATTTATTCTCTCACACTTCAACAGACCAGAAATCCAAAATCAAGGTGCTGACAGGTTTGGTTCCTTCGGAAGTCTCTAGGATAAACTCTCCCTTGCCTCTCTCCTAGATTTGATGATTGCCAGTAGTCCTTGACATCTCTTGGCCTGTAGACACTCTGTATCTATCGTCTTCTTTTTGTCTGTGTCCTTTTATGTCTCTTGTAGGGACATTTCCTTATAAGGGTTTAGGACCCACTATAATCTAGTATGATCATATCTCAATTCTTAGTTACATCTGCAAAGACTCTATTTCCAAATATGGTCATGTTCTCAGATTCAGGGTGAGTATGAATTTTGGGGAAACACTATAAAACCTACTTCTATGATTTCTTTCAAAGTCTAGAAGCATATCAATCAGTTATTTCCTGAGATTGCTTAGAGGAAAACTATTTGTTTCCATAATTAATAATTAAAGCTATATAATGGAAATTTAAATCATTATTTTTAATCAAGTGGCATCAGAATGGTTATGTAACTACCTGTATTAATACTATAAAGCATTGCTTGTAGGTGACCCAATTTAGAAAACAACTAAATATATTCACAAAATCTATGATTTTTTAATTCTTTTTTTAAAGATTTTATTTATTTATTTGAGAGAGAGAGATCACAGAGGGAAAGGCAGACCCCCTGCTGAGCAGAGAGCCCAACCCAGGGCTTGATCCTAGGACCCCAAGATCATGATCTGAACATAAGGCAGACACTTAACCAACTGAGCCACTCAGGCACCCCGGATTTTTTTATTCTTAATGAAAAAAAAATGATTATAGAATCCTGGGTGGGGAGCACTTAATTTTCCTATTAGATACAGGATGTCAATTGATGTTGTTAGCAGTCTTTAGTACAGTGCCTTAAAACACTGCTTCAGTGACTTCTCCAGGTGATCCTGATACTTAGTCAAGTTTGATAAGCTCTACTTTAGAGTTAACAAGTGATTTAACTTGCATTACCCATTTATTTCTTGAGACAAGCCAATCATTTAGACATTAATATTTTTTCCTTCTTTACTGGTCAGATGGCTCAAGGTGAACTGACTAATTAAACTGAATCACTGAGTTGATGACAAAGTTGAACCAAAAATTTACTTATGTCACTTAATACAATATTTATTGCTTCATGAACAAAAACAAATAACATGTAGTCCACCAACTTCATCTACCTAGAATGTATCTCACTTGCCTTTTCTATTTCTTGTCTTCTCAAGCTGGATATAGCAGTAAAAGCCAATATCCAGTCCCAGACATCAACATCATCAGCTGCCAGGGCATTCTGTTTCCCTCTATGCTCTGCCTTGGAGCTGTGTGCTCTAGTCAATCTGGACATTTGGAGGACCCATTGTGCTAAAGTTGTGGCCTGACCTCCTCAGGTGTATCACTATCCCTTGTATAAGGAAATTCTCGGTAAAAAAAAAAAAAAAAAAAAAAAAAAAGAGGTAGGGGAATTTAGATTTGGATATTTAAATTTATGGCTCTTGAGGAATATTTCTCTCTCTTATAAAAATTCACACTTTGCATTCACTGATTAGCCACACATGGGGAAAAGTTATTCTTAAGTGTAGCAAACAAACATCAAAATAACAGTCAACCTTTCAAATATTGCTCTTTGCTAATCAGCAGGAACTGTGAACTAAAACTTATGGAATAAACAGAATCTTAATTGCTACTTTTCATCTTGCCTGCCAAGTTTCATTTCTCATCTAGAAAATGTAAAAGGAAATCGTGAGTTGAAAATAAGATGACTAATGTTTGGATGAGATTATATAGACCAGAAAATAGAATATATCACTCTGTATAAGGGAATACTCAGATTTCTTCCAGCCCATTCTTAACTCAATATATGACCTTTTTTCAATTGGGTATCTTCATTTTCATTAAAGAGGTATAATAAATGTCTTTCTTATGTATATATTAGAACTCACAGAATATATATGAAATTTTAGCATTCTGTCTAAAATATTTGGCCACATATTATTATTTCAAGAAGAATTTCTACTTAAATTTGCTTTGTAGAAAGGATCTGTAAATCACCATAATGTTAAAGGTCTGTAAAGGGACTATTTCACTACCTTGTTCAGGGGAAGTAATCTAAAGGGAACTAACAATGCTTAAAATTGCATTGCCCCTAAGACCAACTGCACAGGTCTAATGAGTTATACAAAACCTGTAGACTCTGAACAATGTAATCACTTAAAAAGTCTTGCAGGGGTGACATTAAATTAACAACATTTAGAAATTAGCATTAGTGCACAGAAGATTAGAGGACAACCTTGATTTTTTTTCTTCATGGCTGGTCAACCTCTTAGAGTATGTGAGGTTTTAAAATGTCACATTATAAAAAAGAATGCCAGTAAAGCAGATCCCAATAAAAGTGTTTCTTCTAGTTGACACTGAATATTGTATATAATTCTCAATACTTGCATTAACCTAGATTAAAATAGCAACTTTGGATTACAATGCATAATGTACCATCTTAAATAGAAATTATTTGTTTCACTTCATTTTTCTTTCCTTCAAAAGAGTGTGATAACACAGCACCTTGATGTTACAGGATTTTAAAAAGATAACTTTAAGGACTTGGGAGTTTATCTCAGAATGCCTATGTTATTTAAAATGTTACTCAAATGTTATTGGTTCACAACCCTCTCAGGAGCTTCCTGGGTGTCTCAAACCTGGTCAGGGAGAGACCGAAGAGACAGGCCACTCCAGGTTGGTAGGTGGCAGGTTTTTTTTTTTTTTTTTTTTTAAGATTTTAGTTATTTAATTGACAGAGACAGTGAGAGGGAACACAAGCAGGGGGAGCCGGAGAGGGAGAAGCAGGCTTCCCACTGAGGAGGGAGGTGATGTGGGACTCAATCCCAGTACTCTGGGATCATGACCTGAGCCGAAGGCAGATGTTTAATGACTGAGCCACCCAGGCACCGCTCGTAGATGGCAGTTTTAATAAGCAAAGGGAAGTTACATATGAGGCTTGTCTTGGGTGGCAGCAAGACAAATGGATCCCTGAACCCACCTGCCAAATCGTAAAAGTTTATAAGGAGGCCATAACTGGATTTAGTCTGTATACTGTGCAGGTGTTCTCAGCACCACAGCACTCTCTCAAGGCCATATCCTAGGAGCAACTTCTGGGGGTGGGGAAAGGCAAACAGGACCCACACCAAGGGCAGGGGAGGGGTGAGCGAACTCCGAGTGCCAGGATCAACTCACAGGTCAACTGTTGGTCACATCTTTTCAATGACCTTCCCCAATAATTGGCCTCATGTGGCTATTTGAATTAAATTAAAACTAATTTATACTAAATAAAATTAGATATTCAGTTCTTCAGTTGCAATAGTCACATTTTAAATCCTCAGTATCCACATGTGGCTAGCAGCTACTTTAATGGACAGTAAGTTCTATGTGACAGTGCTGATATAGGTTCTTGAAATTTGGAAAAAAAGTGCTTGGTGTTAGGCATTGGGATGGCATCCACTTTGAATTTTAGATAATTTGTTTAAGAGGCAATGTGAAGAATGAATTGGTGGACAGAGAGAAAGACTAGAGGCAGGGTGACTGAGTGGTTCCTAAACCTCGATTCCTGTCTCCCACTGCTGGAAGACTTTGACTTCTCCAGTCCTGAAATAGTTCTGCCTACTCTGTGCACCTGTGTTCTTTTGCATTTTGCAAATGTAATATTCCAGTCTACATATTCTTACAATGTGATATTAACACTCTTCCATTGTGAGGTGACGTCTATAATTTCTACCCAGACAGCTGAATTACAGTAATAGTGGCACTTCATGACAGGGTTATAAAAGGCAATATAGACTTCACAGGGCTCTCACTGGTGACATGTATCGCCATGTACTCACAGACTTGCAACTCTAAGTAAGAAGTTTGCCTTTGCTTAAATGGCCATGCTGGAGGGTCCTGTGGTCTTGAGATGGAGATGACTGAGCAGCTCCAATTGTTTCAGTCCCCAGCTGTTTGAGTGTTCCTGGACCACACACCTTCAGAAGATTCTAGCCCCTAGCTAATATTGAGTAAAGACAAGGGACCTGCCATCAACAATTTCTGCTCAGATTGCATACTCATCAGGTAAATAAATGTTTTAAGCCACTGGGTTTTGGAGAGGTTTGTTATGTAGTGCTAGTAATTCTAACAGCACTCATACTGTATTGTGATATTTAATAACTAGTTAGGTTTTATATGATCTCTGTAATCAGTCTCTAATATAATTATTTCTTTATATAGTAACTCTCGTATGTTCATCTCTTAAAATCAGAAACTAATTTTGTATCTACAATGCCCTGATAAATGGTATTCAGTAAAGGATAATGAAGACAATCCTTATAGAAACAGAGTAAATATGAGGTAGCTCAGCCTTGGATATCATCATGTGGCATTAATAACAAAGATAGTGAAGAGCAAGCTATAAGATAATTTATCAACTGAGGTGAATGTATCCTTAAGGATGATAGGAGAACCTTGCAGCAGTAATAGCTGAAATGATTATTATTTTATTAGTCTTTCCTAAATTTCATCTTATACTTAAGCTTTTATAGTTCTAATATGTAAGATAATCTATTGCAAGGTGAACATATAGATGCTACTGATTTTGTAATTAAGAAGCATATACTAGGAGAAAAAATGAACATATACCATGATTATTAAATGAGTTGGGCTAACTTGGGTACAAAGTAAAAGATATTGGACTTTTTATAGTTCTGAGATTCATTTTTTGATTCAACTGGATGATTATTCAGTAATTAAAACACAAATCCATCCCACTAGTAACATTTCCTTTTCTTGTCTGATTTAAAGCCTCTACTCTCTTTTAACCTGGGTCACAATCATATCAGAAATTATTAGCAGAACAACACTACCTCTGGTTCTTACACAACTTTAGAGGATGGCATTCAGGAATAAAGAACAGTTTATAATTGACTCTAAACTTATGATTTAGTGTTGGTGCCCTCTGAATATGCTAGATGTCTAAATGCTTGCTCTTTTACCTATTGCATGTTTTAGGCTTTCCTGAAAGATCTCTCTGACCTGAAGAATGTGAAGCACATTGTGGTTGGCCACTCTTCATGCCCTAGTTTTTTACCAGTGAGTGTCCACGTCTAGGAGTGAGCCTTTATTCTGCTTATAATAATATAATAATCTGTGTGATTATTAATTTTGTCAACTTGATTGGGCTGTGGGGTGAAGAGATACTTGGTCAAACATTACTCTGGGTGGTTCAGTGAGGGCAATTTTGAATGAGATTAACATTTGAATCAGTAGACTAAGTAAAGCATATTGCCCTCCTTAAAGTGGATGGGCCTCACCCAATCAGTTGAAGACCTGAATATAACAAAAGTCTTCCTCCCAAGTAAGAAATAATTATTCCTGCCTATTGGACCTTGAACTAGGACTTTTACTTTTTTTCTGCCTTCAAACTGGAACTGAAACATCTATTTTTCCTGAGTCTTGTGCCTGCCAGCCTTTAAACTAGAATTACATAATCAGCATTCCTGTTTCTCAGACCTTTGGATTCAGATTGGAGCTGCGCCATAGGGTTTCTGGGCCTCTAGCTTTTGATGCACATCACCCTGAGGATCTTGGGAGTTGCCCAGCCTCCATAATAACATGAGTCAATTCCTTATAACAAATTATCTATATATCTATATCAACATTGATCTATCTACCTATCTACTTATTTATTATCTATCATCTATCTATCTATCTATCAGCTATCTATTATGTATTATCTATGTCTATATTTTATTGTAGATATGTATAGATATGTATCCTCTCTTGGTTATGTTTCCTCTGGAATACACTGAGGATGGCTCATTCCCTAAAGGAAGACTTCTTGAGTGAGGTCTTTTTGAAGCTCACTCAACCAGGCTATCTTCTGAACTCCCAGTTGATTCATGAGAAAACATTAATTACTATCAACAGTGTGTGTGTGTGTGTGTGTGTGTGTGTGTGTGTGTGTGTGTGTGTGTACAGAATAAAAATCCAATCCAATTAAGGTTTGGAAGGATGTACAGTGCCATAATTAGAACTAATTCAGGGAGAATAATGTGACAGGAAATGGAGAATTAAGAGTACCTAAAAGAGTAACTTGGATTAGTGTTCATTTAACTGTCCATAATGAATATATCATTTAGTCTATTTAAAAAGGGTTATGTAGTAATTAAAAAGACTATTTCAATTTTACCAAAACAGCATGTTCTAAAAAGTAATTTGTAAGTTTTTTATTTTTAAGTTAATTTGTAAATTAGCTATTTTTCATATAGAAACAATATATTGATGAATGATAGGAGCCCAGAAATGCCTCTCTTTTCCCCATCCTTCTCCTACAGAGTAAAATAAAAAGATAAATTCTATTTAACAAGGGATACTCAAGGTCAAACACATGTCATGTGTTGAAGTGACCCATGTCTGCTCCTCATCATTGTACCACATACATCACTTAGGAAGCTGGGTGCTTGATGCAAGACAATAAACTTCCAAATACCTTTATGTATAGAAATGTATTAGTGAGTAAGGAAAGTTTAAATCCCATAGCTATTTTAAGTAGGAAGTGATTTAATATGGGTAAATAGAAACTTAAGTAATCAATAAGAAGGCTGAGAGAGTAAAGGAGAGCAAAGCAGTTTTCAAGAAGGAAACCTGGTAATTCAGAAAGCTCAGGGATGCTGCCAGAAGGATCTACCTGCTTAAAGCTCAAAGGAGATGATTTTTCAAGTTGTTTTGGAGCTGCTGAAAGACAGTCATTCAGCTACCTACCCACAGTAACTGATAGTAAAGAATGCTTCCCCTAGTTCTCTCTGCTTGGACTGCTAGAACAAAATGCTAAAGATTGAGTAATTTAAGTGACAGGCATTTATTTCTCACTGTTGGAAGCTGGGAAGTCTAGGATCAAGGTGCTGGCTGATTCAGTTCCCAGTGAGAACCTCTTCTGGCTTGCAGATAGTCACTTTCTCTCTGTTCTTCACATGGCAGAGAGAAAGAGAGAGAGAGAAATCAATCTCTATCTCTTCTTCTAAGGTCAGTAATTCCATAATTCCATAATGAGGGTCTTACCCTCATGACCTCCTCTAATCCTAATTAACCCCCAAAAGTTTCATCTCCAAGTACCATCACATTCAGGTTAGGGCTTCAACATAAGAATTTGGGGGCCAGGTGTGCAGAAACATACAGGACATAACATTGCCTTTTCAATTTTGCATGTGTTCTTCACCAGTGAGTTCTAGCCAGATTTTCTGCTGATAAGAAAGTCTGAAAAATTCCTTTATCAGGCTTTCTACTCCTGAGGTATATAGAGAAATGCTTAGAAGTTCTGTGTTGGTACTGCAGTTCAATGTGTTACGGTCTACTGTTTTGGGTAATTTAGATCCATGTATTTTATTTTATCCATATATATTTAAAAAAAAAGACTAGTATAAACAATGCAAGGATGCTGATTTTGCCAAATGTATTGAACATAGTTCTGGAGGTTTTTGCCATGTCAATAAGGCAAGACAAAAATAAAAGATACGCAGAATACAAAGGATATACACCCCAAGTAAGTGTTTTTATTTGTATATGGTATAATTATCTTAGAAGAAAATCCTCGGGAATTTACAAAATAACTTCTGCAATCAAAAAATGTATATAACAAAGTCACAAGATACATGTTAACATAAAAAGAACAATTGTATTTGTACACCAGCAACAACCAATTAGAAGACAAAATTTAAAAAAAATTGTGATTCAAATAACATTTTTAAAAACAATAAATTATTTAGAAATAAATTTAACAAAACATTTATCAGATCTTATCACTGAAAACTGCAGAGGATTAAGAGAGAAATGTAAAAAAATACCTAAAGAAATGGAGATACATATTATATTATGGATTAGAAGGACTCAATATTATAAAGATGTCACTTATTTTTAAATTGATGTGGCGATCTGGTGCAATCTCAGCCAAAATTCCAGTGTATTTTATTATTAAATAGAAACTGAGAAGTTGATTTTAACATTTATATTGAAATGTAAATGACTAAGAATAACGAAAGTGATCTTAAAGAGGAAGAACATAGTTCGAGAACTTTACTGAATTTTGAGTAATTACTTTAAAACTGGAACAACTATGAAAAGTAATGACAAAAAGACAAGCATATTCATTATTGAAACACAGTACAGAATCCAGAAAAACACCCATACATATTTAGTCAATTACTTTTGACAAAGGTTTCAAAAGATTTCAATGAGGAAAGGAGGGAGATTTTTTTTCCCCCACAAAATTGCTAGAAACACTAGATGTGAATATGGAAATAAACATAAATATCAAACTATCCCCCATACCATAAACAAAATGTAACACAAAATAGATCAGAAATCTAAAGATAAAAGGTAAAACTATTAAACTTCTAAAAGAAAGCATGAGAAAATATCTTGGCAGTCTTAGAATAGGCAAATATTTCGTGTCCTTAGGACACAAAAAGCACTAAACAAAAAGGAAAAAAATGATAAATTGACTTCATAAAAGTTAAAAATTGTTATTGTTCAAGACACTATTAAGAAAACAAACATGGACGGGGTGCCTGGGTGGCTCAGTCTTTAAGCATCTGCCTTCGGCTCAGGTCATGATCCCAGAGTCCTGGGATCAAGCCCCACATCGGGCTCCCTGCTCTGTGGGAAGCCTGCTTCTCCCTCTCCCACTCCCCCTGCTTGTGTTCCCTCTCTCCCTGTGTCTCTGTCAAATAAATAAGTAAAATCTTAGAAAAAGGAAAGAAAACAAACATGGAAGCCACCAAAAGTGATAAAATATTCACAATATAGGTATGTGACAAAGAAGTAGTATCTTGAAAACATAAAGAACACTAACAACAATAATAAGAACAGAAACACCCCAATACCAAAACAGACGTAAGATTCGAACAAATACTTTACTATAAAAGATATAGAAATGGCTATTAGCACATGGAAAACATGGACATCTTCAGTCATTAGAAAAATATGAATTAAAGTCACAAAAACCACGAGATACAACTTCACACACATTAAAAAAGCAAAAAAAAAAAAAAAAGAGCAAAGAAAAAGAAAGATGAACAGACAAAGAGAAAGAAAAATAAAAAATACCTGACTATACCAATTGTTGATGTGAATATGGAACAATGGGAACACTCATGCAATGATGGTGGGAATAAAAAATGATAGTCACTTTGGAAAACTGGTTGGCAATTGCTTCAGAAGTTTAACATAAATCTACCATATCATAGAGATATTTAGCCCTGGGTACTTACCAAGATAAATCAAAACATGTCTGTATAAAGAATCATTAAAAACATTGATAGCAACTTTATTCACAATGGCTAAAATTAGGAAACAACTTAAATGCCCATCTATAGGTCAGTAGATAAACAAATTGTGGTATATCCAGAAGATGGAATCCTACTTAGAATCAAAACTAGAAACTGCAAATACAGTAACATGGATAAATCTTGAAATTATTATACTGGAAAAAAAAGTTAAGCACACAAATTAAATATTAAATGATTACATTTATATAAGATTCTAGAAAATACAAACTAAAGTATACCAATAAAAAATAGATCAGTGGTTGTCTCAGGCTGTGGGCAGAGGAAGAAATGGACTTCAAATGGGAATGAAAGTATTTTGGTTGTCATTAAGCTTTTAAAAATATTGGTTTGTGGGTGTATGATTATAATTTCATGGATATATACAACCGTCAGAATGGATCAAATTGTACATTTCTTAAAAATGGATATAGTTTGTTTTACATATCATTCAAATTTAATTTGAAAAAAGCAACATTGTATCTTTTCCCAACATAATTCTACTATCCTTTGAACAAATAGGCATGACTGCATTTTCTCCCTTAAAAGGGGGACTGCAGTGGTCCATAAATCACATATATCTAAATGATATTAATTCCTTCACTGGATTAGTCACAATCCCACTTGAGATCCTTTAACTTAAAAACTGAATTATGGGCATAACCAACACTAGAACATCTTATATAAAATATTAAGGAAAGAAGATAAGGGGGAAATTGGTCAATATATTCAAATGTAATAATAAATCAAGGAAAAATATGTATAGTTGTTATAGCAGGCATGCCTGCATCTGAATACAGGGCTGTAGTTGGAACTTTTCTTTTACTACCAACCCAATATTCCCTGTGCTGTCAGCCGGTTCTTCTGCTGGCTGGGGTACAATTTTTCCTTTTCTTTCCCTCCCCTCCCTTCCCTTCCCCTCCCATCCCCTCTCCTCTCCTCTCCTCTCCTCTCCTCTCCTCTCCTCTCCTCTCCTCTCCTCTCCTCTCCTTTCCTTTCCTTTCCTTTCCCTTTCTTCCCTTTCCCTTCCCCTCTTTTCTTTTCTTTTTAAGATTTACTTATTTATTTGAGGGGCAGAGAGAGAGAGAGAGAGAACACCTGTGCATGAGCAGGGGGAGGGGCAGAGAGAAAGGGAGAAAGAGAATCTCCAGCGGACTCAGCACTAAGGGCAGAGCCCCATGCAGGGCTCAATTCTACGACCCAGAGATCATGACCTGAGTGGAAATCAAGAGTCCCAAATTTAACCAACTGAGCCACCCAGGAGCCCTAAAATACTTGACTTAATGGAGTGATCCTTTTATTCTGGAAAGATCTGAATGTCTGAGCTATTACCAATCCTGCCTTATTAGGTTGTTATAGTATTTTTTAATAATTTATCCTGGAATAGCAGAGTTTTAAGAAGGTACTCAGAATTCTCTAAGCCTAGACCGAATCTTCTCTGTTCCAGAGGTTAAACATCAATTCTATTTTCCCTCCATAATCAAGCTTAATCACTCCAGTCAATAAAGTAACACCTTATATATATATATATATATATATATATATATATATATATATACATATTGTTTATAGGGTAAGGTAAACATGAAGAGCTCAGATGGCAGCATTATCTTACAGCCCATGAAATCATTGTTCTACTGGAAAGTAACACCTATTAACTAGAACATCTTCATAGAATTATCAGTCAAAAAACAGGAAAAAGTGAACAAAGTGCAAGAGTAATTAAAATAATTAAAAGACTTGATCAAAAAAGGAAGAGATAACAGAGGAACTTGAGAAAGCATGAAGTAAAAAACTCAAAACAAAAACAACAACAAAAACCAGGAGTATTTGACATTTAAAAAGCCAATAAAGAAATATATTTCAAGAAGGAACAAGAGTTAAATGTGCTGAATGGTGCTCAGAGATCTGTTCAGATGAAAAGAGAGAACTGAAAATTTTGTTTGTTAACAAAAAGACCCCTGGTGACTTTGCCATGTGGAAAGTGAGTGAATGGTATGAAGGATTCAGACTAAAGTAAGTTGAAAGCAAAAGGAAGATAGGATATGGAGAAAGCAAATGGAGATTCAGGAAATAATTTGTGGAAGGGAGTAGGGAAATAGCTGAAAAGCTTGGGAGAAAGGAAGGGATTTAAAATTGTAGATAAATGTTTGTATGCAGCTGGTTATGATACACTGGAGAGAAAGAAACAGATGATTAGGATAGAACAGAAATAAAGTTCTGCATCATTAGATTTTACTCTCTAAACCTCTATATATGCGGACATACAGAGCATTTAACGTCAGTCAATATTTGAGCTGCCTCTTTGTACTTTTCCAATCATGTATCATTGATGATAAGATGAAACTTCTAAGAAACTGTTCTTTTGGTCAACATGGCCCTATCGAGCCCATCAGCTCTGTCATCTTTGTGTCCTAAGTGGGGCATCAAATTTTTTGGTGTTGCTGAGAACCTTAAATACTAGTGTCCTACCTGCACCTCCTACTCCTAAAATATCCTCTCTCCATTCCATGGGAATATTTTTAATTGGGCATAAATTATTCTTTCTTTATATTTATAACATTTTTTCTCTGTTTCTCAAAATCTGTTTTCCTAGATTTTTGGACTCAGATCAAATTATAATCTCTAAATGGCTTTAAACATTTATAAACAAAAGCCAGGAAGACAAATGCCTATAGGCATCTCTGCCTTCTGTGAAGATGTAATTCTTCCCTAAGGTACTAGACACTAGTTTAATTTTAGGTTTTTTTTATTATGTTATGTTAATCACCATACATTACATCATTAGTTTTTAATGTAGTGTTCCATGATTCATTGTTTGCGTATAACACCCAGAGCTCCATTCAGTACGTGCCCTCTTTAATACCCATCACCAGGCTAATGTATCCCCCCACCTCCCTCCCCTCTAGAAGGCTCACTTTGCTTCTGAGTCCATAGTCTCTCATGGTTCATATCCCCCTCCAATTTCCCTCCATTCATTTTTCCCTTCCTGCTATCTTCTATTTTTTTCTATCATATGATGTATTATTTGTTTCAGAGGTACAGAGCTGTGATTCAACACTCTTACACAATTCACAACACTCACCATAGCACATACCCTCCCCAATGTCTATCACCCAGCCACTCCATCCCTCCCAGCCCCCATAGCTCCAGCAACTCTGTTTGTTTCTTGATATTAAGAATTCCTCATATCAGTGAGATCATATGATACATGTCTTTCTGATTGACTTATTTTGCTCAGCAGAATACCCTACAGTTCCAACCACATGGTTGCAAATGGCAAGATTTCATTCCTTTTGATGGCTGAATAATATTCCATTATATATATATATGTGGTATATATATATAATGGAATGTGGTATATCTATATATATACCACTTCTTTATCCATTCATCTGTCAATGGATATTTTGGCTCTTTCCATAGTTTGGCTATTGTGGACATTGCTGCTGTAAACATGGGGGTGCACGCACCCCTTCAGATCACTACATTTGTATCTTTGGGGTAAATACCCAGTAGTGCAATTGCTGGGTTTTATGGTAGCTCTATTTTCAACAGTTTGAGGAACCTCCATACTGTTTTCCAGAGGGGTTGCACCAGCTGGCATTCCCACCAACAGTGCAGGAGTGTTCCCCTTTCTCTCGATCCCTGCCAACATCTATCATTTCCTGACTTGTTAATTTTAGCCATTCTGATGGGTGTGAGGTGGTATCTCATCGAGGTTTTGATTTGGATTTCCCTGATGCCGAGCGATGTTGAGCACTTTTTCATGTGTCTGTTGGCCATTTGGTTGTCTTCTTTGGAAAAAATGTCTCTTCATGTCTTCTGTCCATTTCTTGATTAGATTACTTGTTCTTTGGGTGTTGAGTTTGATAAGTTCTTTATAGACTTTGGATATTAGCCCTTTATCTGATATGTCATTTGCAAATATCTTCTCCCATTCTGTCAGTTGTCTTTTGGTTTTGTTGACTGTTTCTTTTGCTGTGCAAAACCTTTTAATCTTGATGAAGTCCCAATAGTTCATTTTTGCCCTTGCTTCCCTTGCCTTTGGCGATGTTTCTAGGAAGAAGTTGCTGTGGCTGAGGTCGAAGAGGTTGCTGCCTGTGTTCTCCTTTAGGATTTTGATGGATTCCTGTCTCACATTTAGGTCTTTCAACCATTTGGAGTCTATTTTTGTGTGTGGTGCAAGGAAATGATCCAGTTTCATTCTTCTGCATGTGGCTGTCCAATTTTCCCAACACCATTTGTTGAAGAGACTGTGTTTTATCCATTGGACATTCTTTCCTGCTTTGTTGAAGATGAGTTGACCATAGAGTTGAGGGTCCGTTTCTGGGCTCTCTATTCTGTTCCATTGATCTAGGTGTCTGTTTTTGTGCAAATACCATACTGTCTTGATGATGACAGTTTTGTAATAGAGTTTAAAGTCCGGAATTGTGATTCCGCCAGCTTTGCTTTTCTTTTTCAACATTCCTCTGGCTATTCATGGTCTTTTCTGGTTCCATACAAATTTTAGGATTATTTCTTTGAAAACAGTGGATGGTATTTTGATAGGGATTGCATTAAATGTGTAGATTGCTCTAGGTAGCAGTGACATCTTCATGATATTTGTTCTTCCAATCCATGAGCATGGAACGTTTTTCCATTTCTTTGTCTTCCTCAATTTCTTTCATGAGTATTTTATAGTTTTCTGAGTACAAATTCATTGTCTCTTTGGTTAGATTTATTCCTAGATATCTTATGGTTTTGGGTGCAATTGTAAATGGGATCAACCCCTTAATTTCTCTTTCTTCTGTCTTGTTGTTGGTGTATTAGGAATGCCACTGATTTCTGCCTCGATTTTATATCCTGCCACTTTACTGAATTCCTGTATGAATTCTAGCAGTTTTGGGGTGGAGTCTTTTGGGTTTTCCACATAAAGTATCATATAATCTGCAAACAGTGAGAGTTTGACTTCTTCACCAATTCGGATGCCTTTAAATTCTTTTTGTTTTATGATTGCTGTGGCTAGGACTTCTAATACTATGTTGAATAGCAGTGGTGATAGTGGACATTCCTTCTGTGTTCCTGTGTTTCCTTAGGGGGAAAGCTCTCAGTTTTTCCCCATAGAGAATGATGTTTGCTGTGGGTTTTTCATAGATGGCTTTTATGATATTGAGGTATGTACCCTGATTCCCTATACTCTCAAGAGTTTTGATCAAGAAAGGATGCTGTACTTTGTCAAATGCTTTCTCTGCATCTATGGAGAGGATCATATGGTTGTTGTTCTTTCTTTTATTAATGTATTGTATCACATTGATTGATTTGCAGATGTTGAGCCAACCTTGCAACCCAGGGATAAATCCCACTTGGTCATGGTGAATAATCCTTTCAATGGATTGTTGGATCTTATTGGCTAGTATTTTGGTGAGAATTTTTGCATCCATATTCATCAAGGATATTGGTCTGTAATTCTCCTTTTAAATGGGGTCTTTGTCTGGTTTGGGGATCAAGGAAATGATGGCCCCATAGAAAGAGTTTGGAAGTTTTCCTTCCATTTCTATTTTTTGGAACAGTTTCAGGAGAATAGGTATTAATTCTTCTTTAAACATTTAGTAGAATTCCCTTGGGAAGCCATCTGGCCCTGGGCTTTTGTTTGTTGGGAGATTTTGATGAGTACTTCAATTTCCTTAGTGGTTATAGGTCTGTTCAGGTTTTCTATTGTTTCCTGGTTCAGTTTTGGTAGTTGATACATCTCTAGGTATGCATCCATTTCTTCCAGGTTATCTAATTTGCTGGCATAGAGTTGCTCATAATATGTTCTTATAATTGTGTGCATTTCTTTGGTGTTGGTTGTGATCTCTCCTCTTTCATTCATGATTTTGTTGATTTGATTTTGTTGATTTGGGTCATTTCTCTTTTCTTTTTGATACGTCTGGCCAGGGGTTTATCAATTTTGTTAATTCTTTCAAAGAACCAGCTCCTAGTCTCGTTGATCTGTTCTACTGTTCTTTTGGTTTCTAGTTCATTGATTTCTGCTCTGACCTTTATTATTTCTCTTCTCCTGCTGGGTTTAGGCTTTATTTGCTCTTATCTCTCCAGCTCCTTTGGGTGTAGGGTTAGGTTGTGTTTTTGAGACCTTTCTTGTTTCTTGGGAAAGGTTTGTATTGCTGTAAACTTTCCTCTTAGGACTGTCTTTGCTGTATCCGAAAGATTTTGAACAGTTGTGTTTTCATTTTCTTTGGTTTCCATGAATTTTTTAATTCATGGAAATTCTTTAATTTCCTGTTTGACCCATTCATTCTTTAGTAGGATGCTCTTTAGCCTCCAAGGATTTGAGTTCTTTCCAACTTTCCTCTTGTGATTGAGTTCTAGTTTCAAAGCATTGTGGTCTGAAAATATGCAGGGAATGATCCCAATCTTTTGGTACCAGTTGAGACCTGATTTGTGGCCTAGGATGTGATCAATTCTGGAGAATGTTCCATGAGCACTACAGAAGAATGTGTATTCTGTTGCTTTGGGATGGAATGTTCTGAATATATCTGTGAAGTCCATTTGGTCCAGTGTGTCATTTAAAGTCTTTATTTCCTTGTTGATCTTCTGCTTAGATGATCTGTCCATTTCTGTGAGGGGGGTGTTAAAGTCCCCTACTATTATTGTACGGTTTTTGATGTGTTTCTTTGTTTTTTTGTGAATTCGCTTATATAATCAGGCTATATAATTTGCTGCTTCCATGCAAGGGGCATAGATATTTATAATTGTTAGATCTTCTTGTTGGATAGACCCTTTAAGTAGGATATAGTGTCCTTCCTCATCTCTTATTATAGTCTTTGATTTAAAATCTAATTTGTCTGATATAAGGATTGCCACTCCTGCTTTCTTTTGGTGTCCATTAGCATGGTAAATGTTTTTCCACCCCTTCACTTTCAGTCTGGATGTGTCTTTGGGTCTAAGATGAGTCTCTTGCAGAGAGCATATCCATGGGTCTTGTTTTTATATCCAATCTGATAGCCTGTGTGTTTTGATTGGGGCATTTAGTCCATTTACATTCAGGGTAACTATTGAAAGATATGAATTTAGTGCCATTGTATTGCCTGTAAGGTGACTGTTACTGTATATTGTCTCTGTACCTTTTGGGTCTATGTTACTTTTAGGCTCACTCTTTGCTTAGAGGACCCCTTTCAGTATTTCTTATAGGGTTGGTTCCGTTTTTGCAAATTCCTTTAGTTTTTTTTTTTTGTCCTTGGAGCTTTTTATCTCTCTTTCTATTTCAATTACATCCTAGCTAGATATAGTATTCTTGGCTGCATATTTTTCTCATTTAGTGCCCTGAATATATCATGCCAGTCCTTTCTCGCCTGCCAGGTCTCTGTGGATAGGTCTCTTGCCAATCTAATGTTTCTACCATTGTAGGTACAGATCTCTTATCCTTATTTGCTTTCAGGATTTTCTCTTTGTCTCTGAAACTCGTAAGTTTTACTCTTAGATGTCAGGGTGTTGGCCAATTTTTATCAATTTTGAGGGGGGTTCCCTCTGCCTCCTGGATTTTGATGCCTGTTTCCTTCCCCAAATTAAGGAAGTTCTCTGCTATAATTTGCTCCAATATACCTTCTGCCCCTCTCTTCTTCTTCTGGGATCCCAATTATTCTAATATTGTTTCGTGTTATGGTATCACTTATCTCTTGAATTCTGCCCTCGTGATCCAGTAGTTATTTATCTTTTTCTCAGCTACTTTATTTTCCATCATTTGGTTCTATATCACTAATACTCTCTTTTGTCTCATTTATCCTAGCAGTTAGAGCCTCCATTTTTTATTGCATCTCATTAATAGCCTTTTTGATTTCAACTTGGTTAGATTTTAGTTCTTTTATTTCTCCAGAAAGGGCTTCACCCATATCTTCCACGCCTTTTTCAAGCCCAGCTAGTATCTTTAATCATTCTGAACTCTCATCCAACATCTTACTAATATCTGTATTGTTTAGGTCCCTGGCAGTCGGTACTGCCTCTTGTTCCTTTTTTTGAGGTGATTTTTTTCCATGTTGTCATTTTGTCCAGAGGAGAATAGATGAATGAGGGAAGAAAATGCTAACAGAGTAACAATAACCCAGGAAAATATACACTAAACAAATCAGATGAGACCTGAAACCAGGGGAAAAGAAAGGGAAAGAAAGAAAATAGAAAAAGATAAACAAACAAACAAACAAATATGATCAAATACAATCAGGCTGGTGCATGGATCAGTGCCAAACACTAGATTTTGGGTGTATTTTGGTCTTTTAGGAGAAACTGCCTTCCAAAATTTTAAAGAAAGAAAACATATATGTTCAAAAATAAGGGTAAATACGATGAAGGGATCAATTATGAATGTAAAGATGAAAATTATAAAAGATTTTATAAAAGGAATTGATAAGATAAGAAGTTGGTTGAAAAAAGAAAAAAGAGGATTAAAAAAAAAAAAGGGAGAGAATGTGATCAGAAAGGAGACTTGAACAAAGCCATACACTAGAGATTTAGGGTATATTTTGGTGTGTTAGAAGAAACCATATCCCAAAATTTTAGAGAGAGAACAACTTATATATCTATACCTAAAATAAGGTTAACTAATATGAAGCGATAGAATATGACTCTAAAAATGAAGATAAAAAAAGATTTTTTTAAAAAGGGATTGATAAGATGTTGGTTGAAAAAGGGAAAAAGAAAAATTCAAAGAAAAAAAAGAAAAGGAAAAGAAAAAAAAGAAAATTAAAAAAATTAACTTTGAAAGACTAAAGAATCATGGGAAAAAAGCCATGAATTCTATGTGCAGTATTCCCCTAGTGCTGGAGCTCTGCCGTTCTCATTGATTGGTAAACTTGGTCTTGACCTGCTGTTCTTGCTGATCTTGTGGGCGAGGGGCCTGTTCCTGTGGTTCTCAAATCTTTGCTGGAGGCAGAATTGCCCCGCCCTTGCTGGGGGCCAGGCTAAGTAATCTGCTTGGGTTTGCTTTCTGTAGCTTTTGTTCCCTGCAGGCTTTCCATACAGCTTTGGTGGATGAGAGTGAAATGGCAGCCTCCCAATCTCTGCCCCAGAGGAGCCGAGAACTTGGGGCCCCACTCCTCAGTGTGCCCCCAGAGAAAAGCAGTCACTCCCATCTCCCTGGTCTCTGGCCACACTCCGTGCTCTCCTGACCTGTGACCGAGCATTTCTGTCTCTGGCACATGACCCCATGTGGAGTCTCCAAACCCAGCAGATCCCTGCAGTGCACTCCGATGCCGCTCCTCCTGGGGGAGGAAGGGGAGTCTCCCTGGATCTGCCACTTGTTGGGTCCCTGCTGGAAGAGCAGTGGCCCTCCTGTGCCGCGGATCATGATTTATGGCAACACCAAGCTGAGAGCCCACTCCTGGGCTCCGTCTCTGCAGTCGGCTTCCCTGCTCCAATACCTGGGAGCTTTGCTGCACTCAGGCACCCCTGGTTTTTCTGTAACCCAGAGGGTCCTGAGACCACACTGTCCCAGTGAGGGTTCCACAGCCCACTTAGCCACTGGAGCAACGTCCCTCCGCAGAGCCGACTTCTAAAAGTTCCGATTTTGTGCTCTGCTGCTCTATCACTTGCCAGTAGCAGCTGACGGAGGCCCCCTCCCCCGCCGTCTATCTTCCCGAATATCGCCTCGGATTCACTTCTCTGATCATCCTATCCTTCCAGAAAGTGGTCGCCTTTCAGTTCAGAGAGTTGTTGCTATTCTTTTCTTTGATCTCCTGTTGAGTTCATAGGTGTTCAGAATGGTTTGATCCCTATCCAGCTGAATTCCTAAGACCAGATGAAATTTAGGTCTCCTACTCCTCTGCCATCTTGCTCCTCCCCAAGATACTAGTTTGAGAAAGTTACAAACAAGGCACTTGCCTAAATATGGAAGAGATAATCAGAAAAATATTTGGAGGAAAACAAAACAAAGCAATTCTTTCATATTTCGCAGTGTGTTCTAATGAAGATATATAGACATACAAAGATACATCTATATATGTATATATAGAGATGCATATATTCATTTTAGGAAATGAATAGATAAACCTCCAGTGCCAAAAGGCAGGTCAGGTTCAATATCTGCCCTTGAAGCTTTTCTACCTAATTACTTCCTGCCTTTTTCTCATGAATCTATTGCTTCTGTATGACTTCAAATTAACTTCGTAATCACTCTTTTTCTGTCATGAGTGGAAGCACTCATAACGAGGGAAAGTGCAGTTTAAATGGTTCAAATCGTTATTTTTATTGAGGTATATAATGTAAACATCTGAAAATTAAGTGGTATTTTCTAACAAATTGTAAGATAAACTAAAGAAAAAAAAGTCGGCCAATTAAAAGCAAAACAAAAGTGTTCCATCATTCATCCATTTGATTTTTAAGTGTTTACACTGTATGAAGAGGGCACTGAGGTAGAAATGTAGTCATTTCTGACCCACATTGTTATTAAAGAGCTTAGTTACTGCCTGCCTCACTTCATGCCCAGAGACCCAGTGGTGCATCCAGTTTGTGGAGCTCTGATTTTCTGGCTTACACTCAAATATTTAAAGTTGTCTTTATTAAACATGGGTTATTGAAATAAATTGAAATAAAACATTTAATTAAACACCATTAATTCATAATTGTAGTCTGAGGTGATTTTATCACAAAGAGGACATTTTTCTACATATGACAATGACTGAATATATAAATACAATAAATAAGACACTGACCTTTCCCCCTGGATCTATGTCATTGTTTGGTTGGAATCTATGCCAATTTTGGTTTCAATCTAGACCTTTACTTTCCCTTAAAAAAAGAAACTAAAATTCTGGCATTTCTAGTTTCTCTACATAGTTTAAGCTCCCAGTAGTACAGAAGAAGATGGAGGAATCCAGTAATAACCTTTCTTTCTTTCCTAGGTCATGTTGGAATTTGTCCTCTAGGTTTTCTATTCATTGTTCTATATGATACTTATAACATTTTTCCATATCCATATTTCTGTAGCAAAATACCCAGCATGAAGAACAGAGCATCTTTTATATGTATATCTAAAAATTTCTTTAAAAAAAAAAAGATTTTATTTATTTATTTGAGAGAGAGAATGAGATAGAGAGAGCATGAGAGGGGGGGTCAGAGGGAGAAGCAGACTCCCTGCTGAGCAGGGAGCCCGATGTGGGACTTGATCCTGGAACTCCAGGATCATGACCTGAGCCGAAGGCAGTCGCCCAACCAACTGAGCCACCCAGATGCCCCTATCTAAAAATTTCTAATGTCTTACTCTGAATGCAGCTCTATGACAGAAGATTTAGACACACATACACACACAGAAACACAGAAATAGTTACACAGATTAGATTGGGGATTTTTTCATCAGGAAACAAATAAAGAAATAAAAATATATTTGTATGAAAATATCATCATGCTGTATTTTGTTATCATGAAAAGAGTTTGACTAGCAAATAGTCCAGTTAGAAAGGTCAGTGGTCACTTGTCCTACCGAATAGCCTTTTAAATACAGAATATAATGTACATTCACTATCTAAACAGAAAGGGTAATAGCTGGACTGTCTCATAATTGTCACTAAAGACCAACTATCAAGCAATATTTTGTAACATAAATACTCTGACCTTCATAAATAATTTGATCTGAGGTCAAAGACAAAGAGGTCATATGCCATATGTTGATCAATGCTTGAACAACTTCATTCCCAATAACACTCTTTCACGTTTTTACGGTAAGCTATAAAGATACAGTAAGCTATGAAGGTGCTCACTGATCCTCCAGACACCACACCATGTTTTCTGGCATACAGTACATTTCATAATAAAATTTTTAAGGAAAGAAGTAGAAGCAAGAATATTATGGGTATTAAATATTCTTAATATCAAAAATAGGCTATTTGGACTTTTTTTCTACTGCAATCATAGTTACCATAATTGAATCATGCTTTTTTCCTAATTTTTAAAAATTTTATTTTAAATCCAGTATAGTTAACATACACTGTTATATTAGTTTCAGGTGTACAATATTCAACAGTTCTATACATAACTCAGTGCCCATTAAGATAAGTGTAGTCTCCATCTCCTTCACCTATTTCACCTATCCCCTGACCTCCTCTCTGGTAACCCTCAGTTTGTTCTCTATAGTTAAGAGTTGGTTTTTTGGCTTGTCTCTTTTGTTTGTTTTGTTTCTTAAATTCCACATATAAGTGAAGTTGTATGGTATTTGCCTTTCTCTGACTGTCATATTTTACTTAGCATTATGCTCTCTAGATCCAATCATGTCATTGCAAATGGCAAGATTTCATTCTTTTATATGGCTGAGTAATATTTTATTATGTATTATATATTATAATATAATAATTAACATATAACAATATAATATGCATATACAATATAATATACACACATAGCACTTCTTCTTTATCCATTAATCTATCAAAGGACACTTGGGCTGCTTCCATAGTTTGGCCATTGTAAATAATGCTGCAATAAACATAGGGGTGCATATATCTTTTTGAATTTGTGTTTTCATATTCTTTGGGTAAATACCCTGCAGTAGAATTACTGCGTTATATGGTAGTTTTATTTTTTTTAAAGATTTTATTTATTTATTTGACAGAGAGAGACACAGCGAGAGAGGGAACACAAGCAGGGGGAGTGGAAGAGGGAGAAGCAGGCTTCCTGCAGAGCAGGGAGCCCGATGCGGGGCTCAATCCCAGGACCCTGGGATCCTAACCCAAGCCAAAGGCAGACTCCCAATCACTGAGCCACCCAGAAACCCCAGTAGTTCTATTTTAATGTTTTGAGGAACTCCCATACTGTTTTCCACAGTGACTGCACTAGTTTATATTCCCATCAACAGTGCATGAATGTTGCTTTTTCTCCACATCCTCACCAACACTTGTTTTATCTTGTGTTTCTGATTTTAGCCATTCTGACTGGTGTATGGTGATATGGCATTGTAGTTTTGATTTTCATGATGAGTGATGTTGAGCACCTTTTCATGTGTCTGTTGGCCATACATGTCTTCTTTGGAGAAATGTCTGTTTATGTCTTCTGCCCATTTTTTAATTGGAATAGTTGTTTTTCCGGTGTTGAGTTGTATAAGTTCTTTATAT
Organism: Eumetopias jubatus; assembly: GCF_037043125.1. NCBI lineage: Eukaryota > Metazoa > Chordata > Mammalia > Carnivora > Otariidae > Eumetopias > Eumetopias jubatus. The sequence continues at coordinate 78,892,815 of NW_028274819.1, forward strand.
TTTTTGGATACTAACCCTTTTGGACATGATATTTGCAAATATCTTCTCCCATTCCATTAGTTGCCTTTTAGTTTTGTTGATTATTTCCTTCACTGTGCTTTTTATTTTGATGTAGTCCCAATTATTTAATTTTGCTTTTATTTCCCTTGCTTTAGGAGACATACGTAGAAAGATGCTTCTATGGCTTATGTCAAAGAAATTACTGCCTATGTTTTCTTCTAGGAGTTTTATGACTTCAAGTTTCACATTTAGGTCTTTAATCCATTTGGAGTTTATTTTTGTGAATGGTATAAGAAAGTGGTCCAATTTTATTAATTTGCATGTAGCTGTGCAGTTTTCCCAGCACCATTTGTTGAAGAGACTATCTTTTCCCCATTTGTATATTATTGCCTCCTGTGCCATAGATTAGTTAACCATATAAGGGTGGGTTTACTTCTGGTTTCTCTTTCTTTTTTTTTTTTCTTTTTTTTATAGAATAATTTTTTAGACTTTTTTTTTAGAGATTTTATTTATTTATTTGAGAGAGAGAGAGAATGAGAGACAGAGAGAACGAGATGGAAGAGGGTCAGAGGGAGAAGCAGACTCCCTGCTGAGCAGGGAGCCTGATGTGGGACTTGATCCCGGAACTCCAGGATCATGACCTGAGCCAAAGGCAGTCGCTTAACCAACTGAGCCACCCAGGCGCCCCTGGTTTCTCTTTCTGTTCTAGTGATCTATGTATCTATTTTTGTGGCAGTACCAAATTGTTTTTGTTACTACAGTTTTGTAGTGTAACTTGAAATCTAGGAGTGTGATACCTCCGCCTTTTTTCTTCTTTTTTAATATTGCTTGGGCTATTTGGGGTCTTTGTGGTTTCATGCAAATTTAGAATTATTCTAGTTTTGTGAAAATTTTTTTCGTATTTTGATAGGGATCATATTAAATCTGTAGATTGCTTTGGGCGATATGGAAATTTTAACAATATTTATTTTTCTGATCTGTGAGCACGAAATGTCTTTCCATTTCTCTGTGTCATCTTCAATTTCTTTCATCAATTTTTTTTAAAGATTTTATTTATTTGAGAGAGAGTGAGAGAGAGAGCATGAGAGTAGGGTGAGGGGCAGAGGGAGAAGCAGACTCTCCATTGAACAGGGAGCCCGATCATGACCTGAGCTGAAGGCAGATGCTCAAACGACTGAGTCACCCAAGCACCCCTCTTTCTTCAGTGTTTTATAGTTTTCAGAGCACAGGCCTTTCACCTCCTTGGTTAAGTTTATTTTGAGGTATTTTATTCTTTTTGGTACAAATGAGATTGTTTTCTTAATTTGTCTTTCTGCTATTTCATTATTAGTGTATACAAATGCAATGGATTTCCATATATTAATTTTGTATCCTGTGACTTTACTGAATTCATTTATCAGTTCTAATAGTTTTTGGTGGAGTCTTTAGGGTTTTATATCATGTTATCTGCAAATAGTAAAAATGTTACATCTTCATTACTGATTTAAATGCATTTTATTTCTTTTTCTTAATGCCATCATAGATGCCATAATTGAATCTCTTATGCACCTTCTTGATATCTTAATGTTTTAATTTGAATCTGAAATGCAGGAGAATAAGAGCTTTACCAAAAAAAGAGATATAACTTTCTAATTACTATGGGACTTTAAATGGATTATCAGCTGTGCAAGTGCTCAGAAATAGGCTTTATTTATGTTAGGCACTAGAAAGCTAAAGATTTGAGGAATCCCAGATCAATTAGCAAAAATTTCATAAGGCCAGAGTTACAGAAGAAAAAAAAAGTGATGAAGTAAACTAAATTAATTGATCACCTTCTAAATTCTACATTCTTAACATATATTACACCTTTTAATTAAAAAAAACTACCCTTTAAATAATTTTGCATATGAAATTTTAACATAAGTACTATCAGATGCTCTTGGTACCCTGCCGCATATCCTGTAGTCCTTACCACTTCAGTATTTAGCAACCTATTAGCAACCTAATTTTTAACTTGTAGCTCTGGCATTTGTCTAAAGACTTTGTCTTGACTGCTAGACACTGCTTTGCCACATGCTCAGAACATCAATTACAATCTCTCCAATGTTTTTAAGCTTTGTTTAACAAAATTCATAAAGATAGTTGTCTGTAAGCATCCCTGCCTTCTGCAGAACAAATCTTCCCTAAAGAAAGAAAGCACACATATTGCTTTATTAACAACACTGTGCCCCACCCCAAAAACCTTCAACCAATAACTGAAGAAAGTTGTATAAATTCCTCATTTCCCTCATGCTACAGGTGAGATAAATCTCAGCCAAGTGCTTTATGCTTCAGTGCATGAGGTTTCCAGCACAATTAAGCTCCAGGTGCCCAAAGTGGTATCTGGCTTGATAACACACATTTATGGCTGCCTTTTCTTTCTTGTCTCATTTTCCACTTTTCTATCTGAGTTTTCCTTCATGTACCAAGTAAAGCCATTTTACTTGAATCTTTATGTCTGAAGACACCCAAACAAAATAACTAATTTTATCACCTAATAATTTATTTGCTTACAGTTTTTATACCAATGCTACATAAGAACAAATTTAAGTATAATTATTCCACTCTCTCCCACGACAACAAAAGGAAGGAGAGAGGGAATAAAGACTAAAGACAAGAATAGTTTCTTTATTAGCCCAAAGAAATTGTCACGGCTATCAAATATAAGCAGGTGACAGGTCAGAGCAAAATGTTCTATTAAGCTGCTTCATTTGGTGTTACTAGGAGTATTTTAATTCCTCACTGATTTTTTTTTTCCTGTGACATATGGACTGACAACTAGGAATGTAGACTTTCATATAAGATGTCAGATAATTCACTTAGGATAGGAGGCTGTTCTTTATTCCATCTCACTATGAAAGCTCTATACCTATTATTTTCTGCTCTAGGCTCTAGGTCTTGACATAGTTTCAAGGCCATATATATATATATATATATATATATATTTCATATATATATAGTTTCATATATATATATATATGAAACTTTCTCAGTGCCATACACACACACACACACACACACACACACACACACACATATAAAACTTTCTCAAGGAAACTATATCCCCATGGACAAAATTATCTTAATTTTTTAAACTAAAATTCACTGTCATGTACAAAACACCATGGCATTGCATTTCTACCTGTGGAGGGATCCACAAGGTCATGCTGGGCTGGATTTTGTACCACGTTCAATCAGAGACAGAAAGCAACAAGGGGTAAGAGCTCAAGCTCAATGTTGAGACAAAATTAGTCCTATTCTCTGTTCTTCATGGTATCAGATGTGTTTCTTGGGCAAATTATCTAACCATATTTGTTTTCTAGTTCCTTCATTAGTAAACAAAAGTATTAATTTTAGTGCAACAAGAATTAAATTAAGCATCACAATAAAGTACTTAGCACAGTGGTCAGTATTAACATTGTCCAATAAGGGTGAGTTTCCTGTAATACTACTACTAATAATAACGATGAAACCTTTTTTGGTTAAAAGTTAAAGCTTGTGTGATGACTAAATATCCTTGCTTTGCCACTAGAATCCCATGATAGCAAGCACATACTTTTCCAAAATCTTCATTGAATGTGGAGATACACGGTGAACTGGGTGGCGTGGGGCGGGGAATCTCGTGTTTAAGCAGCTTAGCTTCCCTGGTCTCATCTATATGAAAATGTCAGACAGTAATTAATCCAGCCAAGCGATTCAATTAACTTCTGTAAAGATCCCAAATAATGCATTTTTCCTCAAGTTTGAATGGTCTTACCTATGTTTGCTAATTTAAGTATGGGCAGCAAATGTTCAAAACAATGGAGTCTTTGGCATTATTTTGATAACAGATACAATGAACCTTCCTATAAAAATCGTCCCTCTCCTGCTTCTTCAGCAGGCATCAACTTTGGAAAATATTTAAAAAATTAATTTGATGCTTTCTAGACACAGCACAGAAAATGAAAATCCTTTTAATTATTTCTACCTTCAAAGCCCAAACACAATAAAAATGTAGTGGCAGAGGGAATCAAGCACCAGAAAAATGATTCCTTGAAGACAACGTGGACTTTTATTTGTTTATTCCCAAATCGTCTGTATTGAGCAAAAAAATCAATAGCATAAAGCATTCAATGGAACCTTTCATAAAAGACACACATGTATGGGGGATTGTTGGACTCATTAATAAGTGACAACCAGATATATTTTTATGTTGTAGCTACCTTTCTGAGACTTACCTGGCTCTCAAAATATGTGTGTTGAATTACTTGTATACTTAAGATTTACTCAGGCATCAAGGAACTTGACATGTGGCCCATTAGATTTATAGTAAACTTGTGGTGATGATTTCTTAAATATATGTCAGAATTCTTTAAAACTGAGCCCTTTCTAAAATTTGTTTTTCAATAATATGTGAATTCCAACATCTCTTACTTCCTCTCATCTCCATTATAAATGAGAGGAAATTACTTCATTTGAGTATACCATTATGAATCAGGAACCAGTGTGGAATTACAAGTTACAAAAGTAAAAAATAGATTAGATAACATGTCATATTGACAAGAAAAATGTATATTATTCAGCATATTTGAAAATAAGCTCTTCATGCTTAAAAAACTATCACTGAACTTTGACTTCTGCTCTGCATACTACCTTATTTAAACTTTTCATTCACAGTAAAATTTCTGGAAAAAGAAATCCCTATTTATTGTTTCAGCTTTTCCATATCTTATCCCTTAGTCCTCACCACTTATTTCCCTCTATTTTACTTATGCTGCTGTGATGATACCACTAATTACTGCTGGATTGTAAATCCCATAGAAAAATTTCAGCTCTTTTTTCATTTGACCTCTGTGCAGCATTAACACTAGAGAATCTGTTATATTACTGGGTGCATAAATCCTAGTTAATTTTTGCAATATACATTTAACAATCATATAAATAAAATGATAAATATTTTCCATGTTTAAACACTTGAATTGCAATGGAGTAGAAAAATTCAGTATGGCAATAACCACATATTTAATATATTCAATATTAAATCATATTTAATATATTTAATAATTTTCCCTTTGATATCATAAAATCACCTCCTATTACTTTTTTAAAGTATTAATAATTTCCTGATGTTCAGTTAAACAAGAACTTGCAGTGAATATTATTTATACAAAATTATATATTTTTTAAATTTCTTTATAAAGAACTTTTTTTCCTTATTTGAAAGTATAGAATCATGGTCGAGAGCAACTGGTGTTTCCTATAGCTAACTGTGTCTTTTATACCTTGATCAAGTGTATAATTTATGAAAATGTTTTCCTGTGTTTATCAAAATTAACTTCTAAATTATTCTACTGCCAGAAAAATAAAATGATAATGGAATCATTTTAGTGTAAATGGAGTAGCCACTATGCCATCTGCTGCACATATCTGAAATGAATTTAAAACTGGCCTGGTGCCATCCTCTTGAGTCCCAACACTGTCCATCCATCTGCCAAAAATAAATAATCAATGTTTTGATTTTTTAAATTTTTTTACAAAATCAGTAAATTTTATTAACATTTACTGTTTGATTACCTGAAATATTTCAGTTTGATTTGGGGATAAAATGAATATAAATGTATTACTTCTATCAGTGCTAATTTAAGACACTAAAAAGCTAGAGTTGCATGTCTACCTTGATTAAAAAAACATTTAAGGCCAGACTTGACTGTCATCTACAAATGTAAAGTTAGCTCATTTCAACCAGCATTTTCTTCTATTTTCTTCCTTTCTTCTCATTACAAATGAGAAGCTTTTTTTTTATTACAAACTTGGCTCTCATTTTTTTGGCACTAATGTTCATGAAATAGCATTAGCCTAAATCAGTATCTTTGCCTAATGGATGAATCTTCAGTTCACTTCATACTTGTTTGGTTGTACAACATTGGTTTCTGATATCATTTGTTCTTTGTATCTCAGACCAAGATCTGTAAATACATTCTTTAGATCCAATGAACTATTAGTATATATATATATATGTATGTGTGTGAGCATGTATGTATAATTTTGTATTTTTATTCTAATGAAAATTGAAAAAGATATTAATGAGTCCATTTTTTCCCATCACCATATTTTCTTTGACAAAGTATAGTTATCAGATTTCAGTGCCTGCATTTACTTTTGTGTTTATAATTTTTTATTTTTATTTTACAATTATTACTTTTTAAGATTTTATTTATTTATTTGTCAGAGAAAGAGAGAGAACACAAGCATGGGGGGCATCAGGCAGAGGGAGAAGCAGGCTCCCCGTTGAGCAAGGAGCCTGATGTGGGACTGGATCCCTGGACCCTGGGATCATGATCTGAGCCAAAGGCAGATGCTTAACCAACTGAGCCACCCAGGCATCCCTGTGTTTATAATATTTTAAAGATTTTATTTATTTTAGAGAGAAAGAGAGAGACTGGGAGAGGAACAGAGGGAGAGAGAGAATCTCAAGCAGACTCTATGCTGAATGCAGAGTCCAACATGGGGCTTGATCCCATTACCCTGAGATCATGACCTGAGCTAAAATCAAGAGTTGTATGCCTAACCAACTGAGCCACCCAAGTGCCCCACTTTTGTGTTTATAATTGCAATGTCACTAATGGAACCAAAAGATGTTTGGCACAATGTATCAGAAAATGATTCACAGTAACATGAATATAGAAAAAAAGTGGAAGAATTGAAGCATAACATAGCATATAATAATATAGATAAGTTGAATTAAAAAGACAATGTGGAGGGGTGCCTGGATGGCTTAATCAGTTAAGCATCAGACTCTTGGTTTTGTCTCAGGTCATGATTTCAGGTCATGAAATTGAGCTCCACATCAGGCTCCATGCTCAGCATGGAGTCTGCTTGAGATTCCCTCCCTCAGCCCCTCCCCTGCTCACACTCTCACTCTCTAAAATAAAATAAATAAATAAAATCTTAAAAAAAAGTATAGAGTAGCAATGTCTCAATTATGAACTATTGTTCCAAAATAAAAATAAGTAAAAAATAAGAAAATCATAAAAATGTGCAAATTTGTCTTTCTAATACATTCAGTATTGATGACATATTTTCAGTAAGACAACATTGTTTGTCCAAACTTATTAACTTTGTCAATTTGATTTTTTTTTACTTTTTTAATGCTTTATTCATTGATTAAAATCATGTACATTTAACATAAATCATACATCAGTAATCAGGGCAAACATTCTTTTCATTCTTACTTTCTGTTGAGTTATTTTACCAGGTTACAACTATAAGATAAAAATCTCGCCACATCTCACATTTATACACACTGTACTAATAGATTCATACTACCAATGTACATATTAAATTCACATGACATGTGCTTACTGGAAACAAAATAGTGCATATAAATCAAAATACCTTTTTTAATATAAGATAGTAAAACCATTTGTGAGACACATATAACCTTTTTTTTATAAGTAGGATTATATCTAGACATCTGTTCCACAAATTATGTTTCCAAAGCTTGCAACAGAGTCATCACATCTCAGCACTGCTGGGCACCCACAATGTCTACTTGTTTTATTATTGTAGAATGTCTTTTAACAGTAAAAATACAACATTTGTACCACTTAAAACTGGAGCCAGGTAGAAGTCACAGAAACTGCATCTGTACCTTCATTAACCTGAAACAATTAAATCAGTTTTTAAAGCTTCTCCAATATTAACAAGGTTTTAAAGCATACTTCATAGACTATACTTTATAAATCATAGCGGTTCATATAAGTGATAAAACAAGCTTTCAGTTCTTTTTTTCCTTTATATTCACTATTCACAGTGGAACAGGTGCATTTTTAAAAATCTTTTTTTTTCTTTTTCTCTTTCTTGATTCCTCCCCCCACCCAGAGTTCTGAGAATGCTAAATGAACCACAGCATCACTAGTTATTACAGGTAAAAAATCTACCTTAAGTATTACAACCTAGCAGTATCTGACAGATCATAGTGGGCTAGCCCCTACTAGCATCATTTCAATCCATTTGGCCGCTAACAAGTGTACTGACAGAGAAAAATCCAGGGACTTGTTGCTAGATATTAATGTTTATTTGCAAGTGTGTGTGCTTATAACTTCGTACTTTGATTCTCTTTTAAGAGATTTTACCTTGGAATCCAGCTTCTTGCTTCTTCCATTATTTGAAATCTTAGCTAAAAAGCTAATTTCAAATATAATATAATTGATTAATAAAATTATATAAGATGCAGTCTTTAAAAATCTAACAATTTGAGTATTCATGTTAATTTTATTTTTTTTTAAGATTACTTTAAAGTTGATTTTCTTGATCTCTTGGTTTTATGTTTAATTAAGAACTATAACCATAATGCTTTTATAACAAGCTTAGGAGCTGAGGAAAATTTTTAAGTTATTCAACACACTTTTAGATATCTGATTTGTGAAACAGTAAAATTCTACAAATAGAATAAGGAAATTTTCAAGATGTCCCTCAATTATGACAAAGCACTTATTTTTTTAAGATTTATTTATTTATTTATTTTAGAGAGCGAGAGAGAGAGTGTGTGCATGAGAGGGGGCAGATGGGCAGAGGGCAAAGGAGAGAATCTCAAGCAGACTCCCCACTGAGTGTGGAGCACAATGAGGGCCTTGATCTTACCACACATGAGATCATGACCTGTGCTGAAATTGCAAGTTGGATGCTTAATTGACTGAGGCACCCAGGTGCCCTGGCATGGAATTTAAATAAGAGTATACAAGTAGGCACAATTACTAGAGTTTAATAAATGTCTCTTCTGTGCTAAGGTTATAAACCTTGCCTTACAGTAGAGGATCTCTTTCCAGTTTTAGATCAGAGTCAGTAAAACTGATGTTACCCAAAGTTACAAAGTTGGAGTCAGAGGAAGATCATTTTATAAAGGGAATACATAGAAATCTCAGACAGATAAATCGTAAGTTCCCACTATAGTAAATAAAATACATATTTTAAACAAGAATCATTAAAGGAACAGGGAGTGGATGATGGTGAATTGGCTACTTTCAAAATACCTAAAATCTGGTTGACCTTGATAAAAAGAGAATACATATTAAATTGTGTTTTTGTTTGTTTGTTTGCTTCCTTGTTTTTGCCATCTCAGATCAACAATGTTAATATGGGAAAATGAGAAAAATATAAAAGATGAAGTAGTGAAAGCTCTCCATTGCTTATATTACGTAAAAATAAATAAATATATATTGAAACGATATATATTGAAATGAAGGTCTATCCAAACTTAGCAAGTATGTTTTCTTGTTTTACTCTACTTTCTTTATACATTGTTCTTATGTATATATCCAGAAAAAGTTAAGATATGTCCCCCAAATAAAATTTACATTGAGTCAACTCATTATTCTTGGGCCAAAAATTCAAGAAAGCCATGTTTTTTTTTAAGACTTTATTTATTTATTTGAGAGAGAGAGTGAGTGCACAGGAGCAGGGGGAGGGGCTGAGGGAGAAGCAGGCTTCCCACTGAGCAGGGAGCCCCATGTGGGGCTTGATCGCAGAACCTGGAGATCATGACCTGAGCTGAAGGCAGACAATTAACAAACTGAGCCACCCAAGTGCCCCGAAAGCCATGTTTTCATCTAGAAGGAGAAAGCCAACTTAATGCCCAGAATCTTCAAACATACTGCTTACAGCTATTCAGCTTAAGGTCCGTATCCCCCAGTTCCCTGAACTGACTTAATACATTTTATCAGAATGGTCTGAGGATTGCAATCAAAAATCTATTACCCCATAATGACAAAAATGGAACAAATTTAAAAATTATTATCATCAACAAAAGAGTTAATTAATATATAAAAAGGTAAAAGAAAGGTCATTGGATTAAGAATTGAAATCATTATTTTGCTGCAAACCAGAAACATTTCTAAAAAGGGATAAAGTAAACCATTTAATAAAAAAAAAAACACAAAAATCATGGCCATGACAAATATAAACGATGACAACAAGCTAGGATGATCATTAATACCAAATAAATATTTGATACCCTCAAATAGACTATGGAACAGTATCATGAGGTTTAATATGCATGTAATTGAAGTCTGGGAAGGAGGGGTGACAGAAAAGAGCAGATAGAATATTAAAAAATAATAATAGCCCTTTTTTCATCTGGCATTAAAGGAACTTAGAAGTCACTACTTCATTCTAAAAAGTAAAAACTGGACAAACCAAAAAATTAACAATTCTTCTTAGATCTGACAGAGAAGTGAGGTTATGGGGCAAACTGCCACCCCCAAAATTGGCAGATAGACAGACAGACTGAGAAAATCCACAATATTTGAGAGAAAAAGCATGGAATCAGAGGAAACCTCCATAGAAACTAAAGACTGAGTATGAAAACCTAACTATAACTGTAACTAAGAAAAAAGAGAAATGACACAAATTACTAATCTCAGAAATAAAAAAGGAACATCACTAGAGATCCTCTAGACATTAATATGATAATAAAAGAATATTAAGATCAACTCCATTCCCATGTATTTGATAACCTAGATGAAATAGACCAATTCCTTGAAAGACACAATGCTAAAACTCACACAAGAAGTAATTAGAATGTAAATAGGCCTATATCTAATTAATAACCTTCCAAAACAGAAAGTGCCAGGCCCTGAGGTGAGTTCACTGGTGAATTCTACCAAACATTTAAGGAAGTAATTATGCCAATTCTATACAATCTCTTCTACAGATAGAAGCAGAGAAAATACCATTTAACTCATTTTATGAGACTAGTATTACCTTAACACTAAAGCCAGACAAAGACATTACAGGAAAGAAAAAGCACAGACCAATATCTTTCATGAATAGAGATGTAGAAATTCTCAATGAAATATTAGTAAATCTAATATAAAAAAGATAAAAAGAAATTATATACCATGACCAAGTGGAATGTATCCTAGGTACACAAGGCTGGTTCAACATTTAAAAATCAATTAATGTAATCCATCACCTAAGCACAACAAGACAGTGGGGAGATCATATCAAAAGAAAAAGAAAAAAAAAAACATTTGAAAATATCCAAATTCTATTCATCATAAAAACCCAACAAACTAAGAATAGAGAACTTCCACAGTGTGATAAAGAACATCTACAAAAACCTATAGCTAACATCATATTTAATAATGAAACACTTGATTTCCTTTTAAGATCAGAAATAATGCAAGAATGTTCCCTCTTGGGGTGCCTGGGTGGCTGAGTTGGTTAAGCGTTTGCCTTTGGCTCAGGTCATTATCCCAGTATCCTGGGATCGAGCCCCACATAGGGCTTCTTGCTCAGTGAGGAACCTGCTTCTCCCTCTCCCTCTGCCGCTCCCCCTGCTTGTGCCCACTCACTCTCTCTCTCTCTCTGTCAAATAAATAAATAAAATCTTAAAAAAAAAAGGAATGTTCCCTCTTACCACTGATTTTCAACATTGTACTCAACTTCTACCTAATATAGTAAGAAAGAAAAAGGTAAAAGTGTACTGACTGGGAACGGAAGAAATAAAATTGTGTTCATTTGTAGATGACATGATTATCAAGAAAATCCAAGAAAAAAAATGTGACAAAACAGTCCTAGAACTAGTAAGTGATTATATTAATATTGCAAGATATAAGGTTAATATACAAAAATCAATCATTTTCATATATACCAACAATGAACAAGGGGAATTTGAAATTTAAAGCACATAGATATCCATGCTCTAGAAAAGAAGAGTCAACATTATCAAGCTATCAGTTATCAGTTCCTCTCAACTTGATTTATACATTCAATACAATTCCAATCAAAATCCAAGCAAGTTATTTTATGGATATTGACAAACTGATTCTAAAATTTATATGGAGAGGCAAAAGACCCAACACAGTATTGAAGGAGAAGAATAAAGTTGGAGAATGACATACCCACTTACTTCAAGGCTTACTATAAAGCTACAGGAATCAAGACAGTGTGATATTGAGAAAAGAATAGATAAACAGATTAATGCAGCAGAATAGAGAGCTCAGATATAAACTCATGTAAATATAGTCAAATGATTTTTCTGACAAAGGAGCAAAGGCAATACAATGAAACAAAGATAATCTTTTCAACAAATAGGGCTGGGACAATTAAAAATCCATGTGCAAAAAAATGAATTTATACACGTACCTTATAGCATTGACAAAAATGAACTCATAATAGATAATAGATAAATGTTAAACCCCAAACTATGAAGATCCTAAAGGATAATATAGGAGAAAATCTAGGTGACCTTGGGTATGACAATGACTTTTTAGATGCAATATGAAAGACATAATCTATGAAAGATAGGATAACCTACAGTTCTGCTCTGTGAAAGATAAAGTCAAGAGATGAGAAGACACAGATTATAAGAAAATGTTTGGAAAATAAATATCTGAGAAAAGACTGTTATATAAAGAATGCTTAAAAGTCAACAATAAGAGAACAACCATTTAAAGTATGGGCAAGAAGCACCTGGGTGGTTCAGTTGGTTAAGCATCTGCCTTCAGCTTAGGTCATAGGATTGAGTCCCATGTTGGGTTCCCGGCTCCGTGGGGAGTCTGCTTCTCCCTCTGCCCCTCCCTCCACTTGTACTCTCTCTCTCCTTTCTCTCTCTCTAAATAAATAAATAAAATCTTAAAAAAATATATGGCAAAAGACCTGAACAGAAACCTTATCAAAGAAGATAGAGAGAGAGAGATGGCAAACTACGCATATAAAAAGATGTCTATCATGCTGTGTCATTAGAGACTTGCAAATTAAAACAATGAGACCACTATACACTTAATAAAATGGCTGAAATTCAAAACACCAAATACTGGGGATGATGTGGAATTTTAAGAACTCTCATTCATTACTGGTAGAATTGCAAAGTGGCATAACCACTTTGGAACAGTTTGGCAGTTTCTTATAAAACTAAACATACTCTTTACCATATGACCCAGCAATTGTACTCCTTGGTATTTACCCAAATGAATTGAAAATTTATGTCCACACAAAAATGTACATATAGATATTTATAGCTGCTTTATTCATATTTGCCCAAACCTAGAAGTAGCCAAGATATCCTTCAGTAGTTGAATGGATAAGTAAACAGCTGTACATTCAGGCAATGGAATATTATTTAGTGCTGAGAAGAAATGAGTGATCAAGCTATACAAAGGCATGGAGGAAAGTTAAATGTGTATTACTAAATGCAAAAAGCTAATCTGAAAAGGCTACATATTGTATGATACCAACTATATGACATTCTGGGAAGTGAAAAAATGTGGAAACAATACAAAAGATGAGTGGTTATTATGACAGGGAGAGGGAGGGATGGGCAAGCAAAGTACAGAAGATTTTGAGGGCAGTGAAACTATTCTCTAAGACAGAACACTCATGAATACATGTTGTTATACATTTGTCAAAACCCTCAGAATGTGCAGCATCAAGAGTGAACCCTAATTAAATTATAGACTTTGGGTAATGTTGTGTCAATAATATTGTGTCATTTATTTAAAAAAATATACACTATGGTTAAAAATGTCAAATTGGGGAGGTTGTGCATGTTTGGGGACAGGAGATATATGGGAACTCTGTAATTTCTGCTCGATTTTTCTGTGAATCTAAAACTACTCTAAAAATAATGTTTATTAATTTAAAACAATATCCAATAGTTTTCATAATATGACAAATATCAATTAACAGCTGTAGAAATCAGCAAACCCCAAGCAGGATAAAGAGAGTAAATATCACCTATGTAAATCTTAACCAAAATGCTAAAATATCAAAAATAAAGAGAAATTTTTAAAAAACAGTGCAGGTAGAGACCCTATACACTGAGAGGAATAAAGATTAAAAAGTGGCTGATTTTGACCAGAAATATAGAGGCCAGAATATTTTTTATCAAATAAAAGAAAAATATTTACAAATTGAAAAATAATTTAAGATACTTAGAGATACAAAAAAGCTGTTAGAATTGATCAATGGCAGGGGCGCCTGGGTGGCTCAGTCGTTGGGTGTCTGCCTTCGGCTCAGGTCATGATCCCGGGGTCCTGGGATGGAGCCCTGCATCAGGCTCCCTGCTTGACCGGAAGCCTGCTTCTCCCTCTCCCACTCCCCCTGCTTGTGTTCCTTCTCTCGCTGTGTCTCTCTCTGTCAAATAAATAAATAAAATCTAAACAAAAGAATTGATCACTGGCAAACCTGCACTACTAGAAATGCTAAAGAAAGTCTTTGGATTGAAGGGAATAATTATAAGTGGAAGGGCAATAATTATAAGTTGAAGGGCAATAATTATAAGTAGAAGGAAATAATTATTAGAAATTGGAAACTGCGAGAATGAAGGAAGAACACTGTAAATGGGCAAATATATACATTCATTTTGAGTCCTTTCCAAATTTATTGAAAAGTTATTTTAATTACTAAGGTAAATTTTAAAAAAAGATAATGAGTTTATAATATATGTAGAAGTGAAATATATGACAAAAGAGTACAATGGATAAAGTGGGGAAATGAAAATATACTGTCATAAAGTTCTTACACTATACATGACATACTATGATAGTTTTTCAAAGCAAACTGTATTAAGTTAAAGATGTATATGTGAATCATTCAGAAAATTCTAAAAAAATAAAGCAAAGATGCATGGGTAATATGTCAGTGACAATGATAAAATGGAAAACTAAAGAACAAAAACAGAAATACCAAGTTTAATAAATGCAGGAAAAAGAACAAAAAAATAAGAAAATATGAAATTAATAAGATCATAGACTTAAACTCAATCACACCAGTATCTCCCTCCTTCTTTCTGCCCTCCTGCATTTCTCATTCCCTCTCTTCCTACTCCCTTCTCTCCTTTCTGTCATTCTCTTATTTAATATCTTGCTTTCTTCTTAACTAGCTTTTTTTTTTCCTAACTTGTTTTATGGCTTCATTTTCCTTTTCCCTTTTCTATTGTAATTTTGTTAAATATTCATGGAAGGATCATTTGTGATTACCCTTCAGTCCCCCATCTTTACCAGGAATTATAGATAATACACATTTATTGATTCTTCACTATGCTCTGTCATGCAAATTTTAGATATGATGAAAACCAGTAACTGAGTTTTTTATAGTAAGAAATGGTACTTGAATTATAATCTATATGCTATAGAGATCAGGATTTTGGCAGGTTCCTTTTCAAAGTCTACTAGCCAACTTTATAACATTTTTGAGAATACTGGCTATTTCTTCTTTAGAGAATTTTTGATATTTTTGGATTTTAAAAATAACATAATCAACTGCAATATAATTTAGAAAGATGAAGTGATTTTGATTTATGTATCTCCTACTATAGAGTATCTTGATTGCTCATGAATGAAATAAACATTAATTTATGCTGGCATTTTAGCTACAAAATAAATGACATTCACCATTCTGATCTAAGTCTCAGTGAGAGGACTGTGCAGTATGCATTTCTCATGTAATAGTCAAAACTTTCATTTCTTCCTAGAGCTCTACTTATTTCATAGTTTTTCTTGAAATAAAGCCAATATAACAAATTTATAAAATATAATATGTAGCATTCAATTCAAGAAACATATTAACCTTTATTTGTCCAAGTGTTATTAAACTAAATCCTGTGGGATTCCAAAGAAAGCCCATTTCAAAGCCTATAGAAAATTTAAACGTTCTCCATAAACTTTCAGCAAATAGCATGTTTTCAGCCTAGTTTAAAATAAATTTTCAATAAATATATATAGATTTATTCAAACCAATTTCAAGTTCATTGACTACCTGCTAAATATTGTAGCAGACTGTGGACCAGGTTTGGCAAGCTTTTTTTTTTCTGGAAAAGGACAGATAGTAAATATTTTAGGCTTTGTTGGTCTTACTTTCTCTGTCTCAAATACTCAACTCTACCATTGCAGTGGAAAACAATGAACCAATAATACATAAATAAATGGGTGTTTTTTTTTTTTCAATAAAACTTGTAGGTGTCTGGCTGGATTTGGCCCACAAGGCCTGATCTAGGAGATACAAAATGGATTAGACATGGTGATTAGGTCAGTATATATAGACATGGTCTTTATATTTTTTTTCATATATTTGTTATGGCTTCTAAAAATATTAATCATTTTATATAAAAGATACATATACTTAGTATGTAAGCAAAACAACTATGTATCAGCTAAAATCCCAATACCCAGTAATGACTTTATGGTATTTGTTGAACATGATTCAAGATATATTCTATATATATGTTCAGTTGGTTAAGTGGATAGATATTGAGAAAAATTATATTCTATTTAAAAATAAACAGTACACAGGGAGTCTGGGAAGATGCTGAAGTATGACGACCCTAAGCTTGCCTCATCCCATGGATACAACTAGAGAACACTCACATCGTGTAAATAACCCAGAAAAGGACCCAAAGATTGGCAGAACAAACTCCAGAACTAAAGGTATAGAAGAGGCCACATTAAAGAGATAGGAAGAGCAGAGACATGGTGGGGAGCTAAACGGGCCCTGGACTTCCATAGTCAGGAGGGAGTTGGGGGTGCTGAAAAGGGTGAGAAAGACTATCACACCAGGGAGTCATCACAGGGAAGACAAAGTCCCCAAACATTTGGCATTGAAAGCAAATGAGAGGGGCTGAATTTTGTGCATTCTCACAACCAGCAGGACTTAGAGCCTGGAGTTTTAAAAATCAGGGAGCTCTGCTCTGGGAGAGCATGGCGAGGGCCTTAGGAAGCTGAGTCTCTGCCCTTAAAGAGACAGCATGACAAACAGCTCATGGAGGTACAGCATAGGAGCAGAAGTTTGAAATATGCCTGAGGCATACAGGAGGGAGTGTTATTTACTCATCTCAGAGCATGTCCCTGAGAGGTAGGGATCACAGGGAGACCCCTCCAGGAAAAAAGGAGCTGGCATGTGCCATTTCCTTCTCCTGCCCCCCAGCATAAACACAGGGCCACCTGTGGTAATCAGCCTGGTGTTGACACTTACTAGGTAATTTGCTTATATCAAGGCCCACTCACCCATGCTTTGTCAGATCCACCCTTTCTAGTCACGCTTGCCTTGATTCTAATGCTGTGGGTCCCCTCTCTGTGAAGACCAATAGCAGGTTTTCCTCCCCATAGGTTTTACAGGACCTTTGTTCTGGGATGTGATGGTGATGGTCACCTTCTGGGGAGGACACACCCACCTTTTTAAAAACTGCACCCCCACCTACACGTGCTGTGCAGAATGGCCCCAAATGGCCTCAGTCCCTACAGCAGCTGCACATCTGCTATGGAAGACGATAGGCACCATATTGTTAAAAGTGCATGCCCCACCCACTACCTTCAAGATGAAGAGACTTTCCTGAGACACAGAAAGTTAGACATATTGAGGAGACAGAGGAAAAAGTCTCAAGGAATAGGACAAACAACAGCAAGAGATCTAAGTGAAGCCAATATAAGTTATATGCCTGATAAAGAATTTATTATTTATTAATTTTTTTGTCTTTCTTTTTTTACCTTTATTTTTTATTACCTTTGTTTTTGAAAGTTTTTATTTAGATTCTAGTTATGTAACATACAGTGTAATATTAGTTTCAGGTGTATGATATAGTGATTCAACACTTATATGCAATACCTGGTGTTCATCACAAGTATACTCCTTAATCCTCACTACATGTTTCACCCATCACCCCTCCACCCTCTGCTCTGGTAACCATTCATTTGTTCTCTATATTTAACAGTTTGTTTCTCAGTTTGTCTCTCTCTCTCAGTTTTTCCCCTTTACTCATTTCTTTTGTTTCTTAAATTCCACTTACGAATGAAATCATGTAGTATGTGTGTTTCTCTGTCTGACTTATTTCATTTAGCATAATACTCTCTAGCTGCATCCAAGCTATTACAAATGGGAAGATTTCATTCTTTTTTATGGCTGAGTAATATTTAATTGTGTATATATACACAATTGTGCTGCTTCCACATCTTGACCATTGTAAATGATGCTGTATCAATTAAATTTCTACTTTAAAAGAATAAAACAAAGGAACCTATTCTTCTAAGTGATAATATGTACAAAATTGATTTTCACTCAAAGAAGGAAATAAAAAGCCACATCATAAAAATATATATTGCTATGAAAACTTTAAAGTAAGATATTATTTTTGAATTAATATATTGGTAAAGATTTTATCAGAAAATTTTAGGATGTGAGATAGACCTTAAAGGAGGAATCATAATAATGGTAACAATTATATTGTATATTTAGTTAAAAAGTAATTGTGGACTTTTTGTTGTTGTGCACTTAAATGTCTAATATAGGTAGATACGTTTGCAAACACTATACTTGAAGCTGAGAAATCAATTTGAACAAAGGTAAGAATCCAAGGATCTACAATACATATTTGGGGAGTAAGTGAATTCTCTGACTTAGGAAACTACAGGCTAATTATTTTGGCTGAGGAAAACATTAGAATCAAAACTAGGAAATGTATGGAGTTTACATATTAGGTTTCAGGTTATGTGGAAATCAAATCAGATCTGCATATAGGAATATTCATATAACAACTTGTATTTGGTAGGGGGATCATGAAGGTCAGATAATAAATTAAAATATCATTGCAGAACATTATAAGAAGGATTAAATTCCTGAATTAGTAAAAGGAAGGAGAAAATTGAAATACAAAGTGTTTGTGGCAACTTTCATTTGGAACATAATAAACTGACATAGCCATTGTTTTTGATTTGCTCCCTTTTTCAGGAAAGAGTCTTTCCTTTGATATGGGTTTTCATCTTGATCCACGTGATTCTGGGGAGCAAACAATCCAAATTCTTCCTTTATACCAATTCTTTCTCTCTCTTCCTGGTGTTCAAACTCAATCCAACCTGAGCAATGGAAGTCTTTCTTTCCAAAAAGGCCAAACTGGTGTTAATGGTGGCAGCCTCCTCTTAGTCTTCATGGTTATAATAATAATGATAATAACAATGAATGACAATATTTTTAATTGAACACTTACTGTGTGTGAGACATTCCAAGGGATTTATAAACACAAATTCATCCAGGCTTATGTTGTTAGTGGGGATGAGAAGAAATGAGACACAGTTGGAGATGCAGATGCCTGGTGATATCAAGACCACAATTATAGTTTATATGGGCCAGTTTCCTGCATCTCGTTCTTTTGTTTCTGTGAGTTCCCAAAATGTCTTTCTAGGTACAGGAGCCAACAATCCCATTTTTCTTTAAGCTACTCTGAGATAGTTTGCTAATATTAGAAATAAAGTTGTACCAACAAATACAGTTCTTGACTGTTTAGACATGAAAGCAAAGAAGAAATAGGAATAAATAGGTGATTCTGCAGTTTGGAGTCATATTGATGGCAAAAAGGGGATTCATAGAGGACAGAGGAATAATCAGGCATCTATTGTAGGGGATAGTGACTTCAGTTTTGAGAAGCCAGGAAAATATTTGTAGAATGAAGGGGATTACTTAATAAATGGAAAGAAAGCCCAGAAAGCCTACCATTGCTGGCTTCATGAATGTGCCACCCGTGCAGTCTCTCAGGGTACCTTGCTCAGGACCATACTTGGTTTAATAATAATATAATTTAATTTAATTTAATTTAATTTAATATATAATAATAATAATTCAATCTTGAATTTCTTAATAATTTTATGTTTGAACTTGTGGTTTTCCAATGGTACAATAGAGCTTATGTGTGAGCAGAAGAGATATGCATCATGTTTATCTGTCATTCCTTGATGTCCCATTTACATGTAGCATTCACCATGTCACATGAGCACAGGATTCTAGTAGTTGCACAGGATTCTTGTGGGAGTACAATGAATCTGGAAGTAACTACAGGGTAAATGTGTTAAATCAATAACTGATTAAGCCTGAACAAACTCAAGGGACCATACTTTCTTTTTGAACCAGAACTTACTTTGAATGGCATTCTAAGAAATGCAAATGGCCTAGGAATGCTCACCTATTCTTTTTCATTCATATCACTTCCCTTCTTTAGTCAACCACTTACACTGGAAATGATGACAAGGAAGGAAAGGGAAAGATAAAGCAACCCATGGCTCCCTTTCCTTTAGTTGCTTCTTTAGGCATTAATAAACCAAAGGTAGAAAGCATTGGCAGAATATGCATATATTAAGAAGTGAAAGAAAAACAATTGAATTAGTTTGTGTAACATTCCCATTATTCTGGTAAGAACAAAATACATATGCATGAATGAACTACAAAATATGAATTGTGTCATTAGGTGATTCTGCACATTAGTTGAACACTCTTATATTTGCATTTAAAACTGGAAATGTAAAGATGAATGGCAAAATTCATATTAATAATTTAACATTTTAACTTTTCTTTGCTTAGAACAATATTAAAGTCAAATTAAAAACAGAATGTCAGGTCAAGGGAAAGACAGTGGCATAAAGAAAAAGCTTTATGTTTTAGTACCTTTAATGGCACTATTTTTCTGTTTTTTGAACAAAGGGCCCTGCATTTACATTTTGCACTGGGTCATGCAAATTGTGTAGCTGACCTTGAAGTGCATGCTAAAAATAGTAAAACAAATATACACATGTCCTCTCCATTTGATGGAGTCACTTAATTGTCCCAGCCAAAATGGATTTGATGGAATCAAGGCTAGGGAATGAAGTGGCAATAACACGATGACGGTGGGCAGTGAAATGGAGAGAACATGCAAATGTAAGAGGTAACCTGGATTCCAAGATCATCGAACCATTTAAAGGAAACCAATGGTATATCACCTAGAAGCATACATGTCTAAGTTTTAAAGTAATAATAGTCACCATTCCTTATATTTCAATGAAGGCATTTCCATGCCTGTAAGGAATCAACCTTGGAGTAATATTTCTGCCCTCTATTCCATCTATTACACTTTATCCCCCCATGAGAGGAGTGATTTATCAGGTGTTAAGAATCCATCATCTATGTGCCCACTTTTCCCTATTGAGTAGAACAAAGGTATTAAACGTTGCTGTTCCTATCTCTGTCTTTCTTTTCTCTGTGCAGTTGGCTTCCCATAACATTCAAGCTTCTCTCTCCTGAATAAGGTAAGATTACCAGAGTAGGATTGTTCCTACCAGTGAGAAATCTGTAAATAGGGCACCTAAATTCACAATATGTAACATGAATGTGTAGATTCAAGTTTGTTCTGCAGCCTAGCATTTAAAGATTAAAAAGGCTGATATTTCAATACCTTTTGGAGGGTTTTGTTTATTTTTGAGTGGTTTAAACTCATAAAAGATAGCTGGGATGAATTATTACTAGTGAGGAGATGATTGCCCTTAAATACTTTAAACATAGATATCAGAAGGTAAAGTATGAGTCAGATGTTATACAAGTAAGACAGGGTTGTTGGGCAAATATACAGGTATTACCACCTGAGCTGATTTCTACATCTTCACATTGGCTTTTTAAACAGTAAGAGAGAGGGGTGCCTGGGTGGCTCAGTTGGTTAAGCAGCTGCCTTTGGCTCAGGTCATGATCCCAGGGTCCTGGGATCCAGCCCCGTGTCGGGCTCCCTGCTCAGTGGGGAGCCTGCTTCTCCCTCTTCCTCTGCCTGCCTCTCTGCCTACTTGTGCTCTCTCTCTCTCTCTGTCAAATAAATAAATAAAATCTTTAAACAGTAAGAGAGATAATAGATTTCAGAGAACTTTAGAACTCCTGAGAAATTACTGCTACTCTTGTTGAAGACTTTTTAAAGATTTAAAATGTTTAAAGTTAATATTTTCATCAAATCTTTCAATTAAGTCAGACAATCTAACACCAGTTATGGGGAATGGGAAAGTGGAAATGTGGGAAAATAATGGAAACACACTCCTCCCTATCTTCAAACTGCCTAGGTATATGATTACTACATTAGTTACTAGCAGTTTGAAAAGGAGGAATGAAGGATAAGCAAGATGCCTGATGTTACCATCCATCAATCATCATGTCTCTTCACCGCAAATGGCAATTTTAGAAAAGTACCAGGAAGAGCTCACAAGAAACAAATGAAGTGTTGGGATAGCAGAAATCTTTGGATCAGTTATCTATTTTTATACACAACTTTTATTAGAAGTCATTTGTGCCATATTATTTTATAACACACTGATGCAAATAATATAAATTACACGATCACATGGCTTTGGAGTTTTAAAGATAAAAAAATTGTACAACATAAGGGTAATAATTAATTATTAACAGACATTCAAAGCTAGAGAGAAGAGCCCTTTTAAAGATATTCTGAAAGAGGTAAACTATTTCCCAAATGAACTGTTTTTTCTTCCCAAAACTATTTTCCTAGATCTGAATTTTAAGAAACATGTCAAATGCAGTCACATAAAATAGAGACCTCACAGCATGAAAAATTGTTTTTCTGAGGCCTAAGATTGCAATTTCTAAGCAGACACATCCTGTGCTTATGAAAAAAAAAATAGTAAGGCTACTTAAGGGAGATTAAATTGTGTGGTTATTACTTGCAAATATAGAAAAGGTCTTATAGGTTCATATTTTTTCCAGACACTAACACTGAAAACAATAGAATCTAATTTTGGTATGAGTGGTTGTTTTAAGAATAAATATTTTTTTAACCTGACCCATTCCAACCTCCTGACATAATTTTGAAGCAAATCCAAATCTGTCAAAAAACAGTATTTATCTACATTTATGTCAGCTTTGGCAAGTATAAACTGTCTAAACATTGAGGCACAGTATTCATGAATTTGAAGCTTTTCTTATCCACAAACCATTAATATAATGACCAGAGAGTAAGGTGAATTGTTAATTCTTTGTTCATTTATCATGCCTGTATGAACATCCTCAAAGTATTTTCAGATGCATCATTTCCTATGTTTAGTTGGAAAGCCTGATGAAGTCTTTCATTCTCTCCTTTTCTTTTTTTTTTTTTTAAGATGGGAAGCTTTGTGTGGGGATAAGTAAAATGTTAAAGTAACATATCAAAAAGAAAGAAACAAACAAAAAAACATTGGTTCACCAAGGGTTTATTGCCAGTTTTATACACAACCAGTCTTATATATTGTTATACTTAAGCCTGTCTAGGTTTAGATATTGAATTTTCCTTCACAGTATACATGTTTATTCTTAGTATATGCTAGTAATTGTTGTTCATTGTTAAAATGGTTTTCATCTGACTGGTTTAGGAATTCTTGGGCTGAAAGATGAAGCAAATCACACAATGTAAACCATCCAAGTAAAATGGGGTTAATTGTCAGGTTTGAGAAAGCAGCCTAAGACGCAGGCACTAATGTATGACCCCCTCTGTGTGCGCAAGGCTGATTTTGCATGCCAACTCTGAATTAACATATCTGCATAGGCCCAATACCCACTGCCAAAGAAGTTTATACTTAATTTTACATCCTTTAGAGAGAAGAATCTGCTAAGTCTTTGATCATGTCGTGGAGATCAGACTTTTATCCTTATACATATGATTATATCTCATTTGTGCCATATGTGAGTTTTGTCATGCAGTTTAATTTAAACTTTTAAAGATGCTACACTCAGAAAAAACACCCCACAATTTTGAATTTCTTTTCCATTTTTCTTACATTGAAAATATATACTTTCCAGTGTTTTTTTTTATTCCTTTCTAAGTTTGCTATTTAATATCCACATATTTTTAAGTTGATTTCATCATTGATTTTTTTTTTATTTTATTTTGTTATGTTAATCACCATACATTTCTAACTTAGTCCTTTTCTGGTTAAAGAACATATCTCTTTAAGATTTTAGGAATCTTATTGAAAGCTCAAAATGAACATGGTCATGTTACAAAATGAGTAAAAGGAGTCATGAAATTATATGAAAGTGAATGAAACCTACAACTATGCCAGGAGCTATAGGAACTATAGGGACATTAACTGTATCTATTTTGACATCCTTGCTTATCAGTTATTAATAATAAAAGCAACTAATATTCACTAAATGTTTACTATGTTTACCTTTGCCCAGATAGTACCAGTTTTGGCTATGTACTTGCATGATTATGAAGAGCACTTTTTATCACTCTGAAAAGGCTCTTCCTGGTTTGACAATAAATTATATGCTTACTCTATTTTCATACACAGTTCTATGTGCCTAATATTACTATCTCAGTTAATCATTATTATCATATCTTATGGTAGGTGCTATTATTACCTCCATTTTAAAGATTTAAAAAGCTGAAGCTTAAAGTTGAGAAGTATGAGCCTCAAAGGAAGATTTGAATCAGACGGTGTAACACTATGATCCCAGTTCCCAACTATTTGTCTTTTTGGAAGTTTAGAAATGAAAACTTGAGTAGTTGGAACTTGATCTTTTCTGCAAGTTTAAGAAAATTACAATATGGAAAATTATCCACACTGTTGAGAGAAACAAGGTGGTCCTGGTAGAAGTTTATTGGCAGAAAGCGGAAGGAACTGAAGAAGATGCCAAGTGATGTAATCAGATCTTTAGAGCTGAGAATGTTTTCTTATGCTCATGTATTAGTTTGCTAATGCTGCCATTACAAAGTTCTACAGACTGGTGGCTTAACAGAAATTAATCTTTTAACAATTCTGGAAGGTAGAACTCTGAGATCAGGTTGTTGGTATGGTTGGTTTCTTCTAAGACCTCTTTTCTTGACTTACAGATGGCCATATTCTGGTGTCTTCACATGATGAGTCTGTACGGTTTTTGTCTCCCAATCTCCTCTTTTTATAAGGACATTGGTCATGATGGATTAGTGCTCACATAAAGAGATGAAGGCTGGGACTTCCTATTTGATCATCTTGCTAAGCATATAAATTTATAATTTACATCTAAGCTCTCTTTCAGGTTCATCCCATAAATTTTGAATTTGTTTTCCATTTTTCCTACATTGAAAATATATACTTTCCATTGTTCTTTGTGTCTGTGTATGTGTATATGTGTGTTTTGTATTCCTTTCTAAGTTTTCTACTTAATATCCACATATTTTGGAGTTGATTTCATCATTAGTTTCTAAGTTAGTCCTTTTCTGGTTAAAGAAACTACCTCTTTAAGATTTTAAGAATTCAGTGTATTTGAATGTATTAAATTGTGGCCAATAAATTAGATGACTTTGGTGAGTATTCCATGTATATTGAATATACAGTATGAAATCTCCTGTTATCAGGTGGAGAGTTCTATAAATGTGAACTTTAAGTTCGTTGATAGTATTTTTTTATTTTGTTATTGTTATGTTAATCACCATACATTACATCATTAGTTTTTGATGTAGTGCTCCATGATTCATTGTTTGCATATAACACCCAGTGCTCCATGCAGAGCATGTCCTTTTTGATACCCATCACCAGGCTAACCCGTCCTCCCACCCACCTCCCCTCTAGAACCCTCAGTTTGTTTGTTTTTCAGAGTCTATCATCTCTCATAGTTCATCTCCCTCTCCAATTCTCCCCCTTCATTCTTCCCCTCCTGCTATCTTCTTCTTCTTCTTTTTTTTTTAACATATATTGTATTATTTGTTTCAGAGGTACAGATGTGCGATTCAACAGTCCTGCACAATTCACAGTGCTCACCATAGCACATACCCTCCCAATATGTCTATCACCCAGCCACCCCATCCCTCCCACCCCCCACCACTCCAGCAACCCTCAGTTTATTTCCTGAGATTAAGAATTCCTCATATCAGTGAGGTCATATGATACATGTCTTTCTCTGATTGACTTATTTCAATCAGCATAACACTCTCCAGTTCAATCCACATCGTTGCAAATGGCATGATCTATTTCCTTTTGATGGCTGCATAATATTCCATTCTTTATATATACCAATCTTCTTTATCCATTCATCTGTCGATGGACATCTTGGCTCTTTCCACAGTTTGGCTATTGTGGATATTGCTGCTATAAACATCGGGATGCACATACCCCTTCGGATAACTACATTTGTATTTTTGGGGTAAATACCCAGTAGTGCAATTGCTGGATCATATTGTAGCTCTATTTTCAACTTTTTGAAGAACCTCCATACTGTTTTCCAGAGTGGCTGCACCAGCTTGCATTCCCACCAACAGTGTAGGAAGGTTCCCCTTTCTCCACATCCCCACCAATGTCTGTCGTTTCCTGACTTGTTAATTTCAGCCAAACTGACTGGTGTGAGGTGATATCTCATTGAGGTTTTGATTTGGATTTCTCTGATGCCAAGTGATGTTGAGCACTTTTTCATGTGTCTGTTGGCCATTTGGATGTCTTATTTGGAAAAATGTCTGCTCATGTCTTCTGCCCGTTTCTTGATTGGATCATTTGTTCTTTGGGGGTTGAGTTTAAGAAGTTCTTTATAGATTTTGGATACTAGCCCTTTATCTGATATGTCATTTGCAAATATCTTCTCCCATTCTGTCGGTTGTCTTTTGGTTTTGTGGACTGTTTCTCTTGCTGTGCCAAACATTTTTATCTTGATAAAGTCCCAATAGTTCATTTTTGCTCTTGCTTCCCTTGCCTTTGGGCATGTTTCTAGGAAGAAGCTGCTGCAGCTGAGGTCAAAGAGGTTGCTGCCTGTGTGCTCCTTTAGGATTTTGATGGATTCCTGTCTCACATTCAGGTATTTCACCCATTTTGAGTCTATTTTTGTGTGTGGTACAAGGAAATGGTCCAGTTTCATTCTTCTGCATGTGGCTGTCGAATTTTCCCAACACCATTTGTTGAAGAGAATATCTTTTTTCCATTGGACATTCTTTCCTGCTTTGTTGAAGATGAGTTGACCATAGAGTTGAGGGTCCATTTCTGGGCTCTCTATTCCGTTCCATTGATCTTTGTGTCTGTTTTTGTGCCAGTGCCACACTGTCTTGATGATGACAACTTTGTAGTAGAGCTGGAAGTCCGGAATTGTGATGCCACCAGCTTTGCTTTTCTTTTTCAACATTCCTATGGCTATTCGGGGTCTTTTCTGGTTCCACACAAATTTTAGGATTATTTGTTCCATTTCTTTGAAAAAAGTGGATGGTATTTTGATAGGGATTGCATTGAATGTGTAGATTGTTCTAGGTAGCATTGACATCTTCATGATATTTGTTCTTCCAATCCATGAGCATGGAACGTTATTCCATTTCATTGTGTCTTCCTCAATTTCTTTCATGAATATTTTATACTTTTTGGAGTACAGATTCTTTGCCTCTTTGGTTAGATTTATTCCTAGGTATCTTATGGTTTTGGGTGCAATTGTAAATGGGATTGACTCCTTATTTTCTCTTTCTTCTGTCTTGTTGTTGGTGTAGAGGAATGCCACTGATTTCTTTGCCTTGATTTTGTATCCTGCCACTTTACTGAATTCCTGTATGAGTTCTACCAGTTTTAGGGTTGAATCTTTTGTGTTTTCCACATAAAGTATCATATCATCTGCAAACAGTGAGAGTTTGACTTCTTTGCTGATCTGGATGCTTTTATTTCTTTTTGTTATCTGATTGCTGAGGCTAGGACTTCTACCACTATGTTGAATAGCAGTGGTGTTAGTGGACATCCCTGCTGTGTTCCTGATCTTAGGGGGAAAACTCTCAGTTTTTCCCCATTGAAAATGATATTCATTGTGGGTTTTTCATAGATGGCTTTTATGATTTTAAGGTATATACCCTCTATCCCTATACTCTGAAGAGTTTTGATCAAGAAAGGATGCTGTACTTTGTCCAGTTCTTTTTCTACATCTATTGAGAGGATCATATGATTCTTGTTCTTTCTTTCGTTAATGTATTGTATCACGTTGATTGATTTGCACATGTTGAACCAACCTTGCAGCCCAGGGATAAATCCCACTTGGTCGTGGTGAATAATCCTTTTAACATACTGTTGGATCCTACTGGCTAGTATTTTGGTGAGAATTTTTGCATCCATGTTCATCAAGAATATTGGTCTGGAATTCTCCTCTTTGATGGGGTCTTTGTCTGGTTTGGAGATGAAGGTAATGGTGGCCTCATAAAATGAGTTTGGAAGTTTTCCTTCCATTTCTATTTTTTGGAACAGTTTCAGGAGAATAGGTATTAATTCTTCTTTAAATGTTTAGTAGAATTCCCCTTGGAAGCCGTCTGGCCCTGGGCTTTTCTTTGTTGGGAGATTTTTGATGACTGCTTCAATTTCCTTAGTGGTTATAGGTCTGTTCAGGTTTTCTATTGTTTCCTGGTTCAGTTTTGGTAGTTGATACATCTCTAGGAATGCATCCATTTCTTCCATGTTATCTAATTTGCTGGCATAGAGTTGCTCATAATATGGTCTTATAACTGTTTGTATTTCTTTGGTGTTGGTTGTGATCTCTCCTCTTTCATTCATGATTTTGTTGATTTGGGTCCTTTCTCTTTTCTTATTGATAAGTCTGCCCAGGGGTTAATCAATCTTGTTAACTCTTTCAAAGAACCAGCTCCTAGTCTCCTTGATCTGTTCTACTGTTCTTTTGGTTTCTATTTCATTGATTTCTGCTCTGATCTTTATGATTTCTCTTCTCCTGCTGGCTTTAGGCTTTATTTGCTGTTCTCTCTCCTACTCCTTTGGGTGTAGGGTTAGGTTGTGTATTTGAGATCTTTCTTGTTTCTTGAGAAATGCTTGTATTGCTATATACTTTCCTCTTAGGACTGCCTTTGCTGTATCTCTAAGATTTTGAACAGTTGTGTTTTCATTTTCATTGGTTTCCATGATTTTTTTTAATTATTCTTTGATTGTGGTTGACCCATTCATTCTTTAGTAGGATGGTCTTTAGCCTCCATGTATTTGAGTTCTTTCCAACTTTCCTGTTGTGATTGAGTTCTAGTTTCAGAGCACTGTGGTCTGAAAACATGCAGGGAATGATCCCTATCTTTTGGTACTGGTTGAAACCCGATTTGTGACCTACGATGTGATCTATTCTGGAGAATGTTCCATGAGCAATAGAGAAGAATGTGTATTCCGTTGCTTTGGGATGGAATGTTCTAAATATATCTGTAAAGTCCATTTGGTCCATTGTGTCATTTAATGTCTTTATTTCCTTGTTGATCTTTTGCTTAGATGAACCTTCCATTTCAGTGAGGGGGTTGTTAAAGTCTCCCAGTATTATTGTATTGTTGTCAATGTGTTTCTTTGCTTTTGTAATTAATTGGCTTACATAATTGGCTGCTCCCATATTCGGGGCATAGATATTTACAAATGTTAGATCTTCTTGTTGGATAGACCCTTTAAGTAGTATATAGTGTCCTTCCTCATCTCTTATTACAGTCTTTGGTTTAAAATCTAACTTGTCTGATACATGGATTGCCACCCCAGCTTTCTTTTGATATCCATTAGCTTGGTAAATGGTTTTCCACCCCCTCATGTTCAATCTGGGGATTTCTTTGGGTCTAAAATGAGTCTCTTGCAGACAGCATATTGATGGGTCTTGTTTTTTTATCCAACCTTATAGCCTGTGTCTTTTGATTTGGGCATTTAGCCCATTTACATTCAGGGTAACTATTGAAAGATATGAATTTAGTGCTATTGTATTGCCTGTAAGGTGACTGTTACTGTATATTGTCTGTGTTCCTTCTTGGTCTATGTTGCTTTTAAGCTCTCTTTTTGCTTAGAGGACCCTTTCAATATTTCTTGGAGGGCTGGTTTTGTGTTTGCAAATTCCTTTAGTTTGTGTTTGCCCTGGAAGCTTTTTTCTCTCCTTCAATTTTCAATGACAGCCTAGCTGGATATAGTATTCTTGGCTGCATATTTTTCTCATTTAGTGGTCTGAAGATATCATGCCAGCCCTTTCTGGCCTGCCAGATCTCTGTGGATAGGTCTGTTGCCAATCTAATGTTTTTACCATTGTAGTTTACAGACCTCTTCTCCTGAGCTGCTTTCAGGATTTTCTCTTTGTCTCTGAGACTCGTAAGTTTTACTAGTAGATGTTGGGTTGTTGACCTATTTTTGTTGATTTTGAGAGGGGCTCTCTGGGCCTTTTGGATTCTGATGCCTGTTTCCTTCCCAAAATTAGGGAAGTTCTCTGCTATAATTTGCTCCAATATACCTTCTGCCCCTCTCTCTCTTTCATCTTCCACTGTGATCCCAATTATTCTAATGTTTCATCCATCTTATGGTATCACTTATCTCTCAAATTCTGCCCTCATGATCTAGTCGTTGTTTATCTCTTTTTCTCAGCCTCTTTATTTTCCATCATTTGGTCTTCTATATCACTAATTCTCTCTCTGCCTCATTCATCCTAGCTGTTAAAGCCTCCATTTTTTATTGCACCTCATTAATAGCCTTTTTTATTTTGACTTGGTTAGATTTTAGTTCTTTTATTTCTCCAGAAAGGGTTTCTCTAAGAACTTCCATGCTTTATTCAAGCCCAGCTAGTATCTTTAAAATCATCATTCTGAACTCTAGTTCCAACATCGTACTAATGTCCATATTGATTAGGTCTCTGAGAGTCGGTACTGCCTCTTGTTCTTTTTGTTGAGGTGATTTTTTCCATCTTGTCATTTTGTCCAGAGAATAGATGAATGAGAGAACAAAATGCTAACAGGGTAACAACGTCCCCAGAAAATATACACTAAACAAGTAAGAAAAGACCTGAAACTGGGGGGAACAAAGGGATAGAAAGGAAAGAGAGAGAGAAAAAAAAGAAAAACCTAAAAAGAAACAAAAACAAAACAAAACAAAGCAAAAACAGAATATGATCAAATATGATCAGGCTGGTGCATAGATCAGTGCCACACACTAGATTTTGGGCATATTTTGGTCTGTTAGAAGATAGTGCCTCCCAAAATTTTAAAGAAAGAAAAAACTTATATATGTACAAATATAAGGGTTAATATGAAGAAGGGATGGAATATGACTGTAAAGATGAAAATTATAAAAGTTTTTATAAAAGGAATTGAAAAGATAAGAAGTTGTTTGAAAAAAGAAAGAAGAGGATTTAAAAGAAAAAAAAAGAAAAGAAAAAAAAGGGAGAGAATGTGATCAGGCAGGAGACTAGAACAAAGCCATACACTAGAGATTTAGGGTATATTTTGATCTGTTAGAAGAAACTGTATCTCAAAATTTTAAAGAGAGAACAACATATATATATGCCAAAAAATAAGGGTAATTGCTATGAAGTGTTAGAATATGACTCTAAAAATGAAAAATAAGAAATATTTTTTAAAAAGTAATTGATAAGATGTTGGTTGAAAAAGGGAAAGAGAAAAACTCAAAAAAAAAAGACAGTTTAAAAAAAATTAACTTTGAAAGACTAAATAATCATGCTGAAAAAGCCATAGATTCTATGTGCAATATTCCCATAACTCTGGAGTCTGCCGTTCTCATTAATCAATAAACTTGGTCTTGGCTGGCTCTTCTTGCTTATCTTCTGGGGGAGGGGACTGTTGCCATAGTTCCCAAAAGTCTTCGCTGGAGGCGGAATTGCCCCGTCCTTGCCGGTCCGGGCTAAGTAATCTGCTTGGGTTTGCTCTCCAGAGCTTTCTGCAAGCTTTCTGTACAGCTTTGGATGATGAGAGTGAAAATGGCGGCCTCCCAATCACCACCCCAGAGGAGCTGAGAACTCAGAGCCCCACTCTTCAGTGAGCCCCCAGAGAAAAGCAGTCAGTCATTCCCATCTCCCCGGTCTCCAGCCGCACTCCATGCTCACCCAGTCTGTGAAAGAGCGTTTCTATCTCTGGCACCCGACCCTGTGTGGAGTCTCCAAACCCAGCAGATCCCTGCAGTGCACTCCCATGCCGCTCCTCCCCAGGGGAGGAAGAGGAGTCTCCCTGGATCTGCCGCTTGTTGGGTCCCTGCTGGTAGTGCAGTGACCCAACTGTGCCGAGGATCACAGTTTATGGCACCCCAGAGCTGAGAGCCCACTCCTTGGCTCCGTCTCTGCAGCCAGCTTCCCCACTCCAATACCTGGGAGCTCTGCTGCATTCAGGCACCCCTGGTCTTCCTGTGACCCTGAGGGTCCTGAGACCACTCTGTCCCACGAGGGTTCCACCCCCAGCTTAGCCACTGGAGCGACGCCCCTCAGCAGAGCCAACTTCTAAAAGTTCCGATTTTGTGCTCCGTGGCTCTCTCACTTGCCAGAAGCGGCGGATGGAGGCCCCCTCCCCCGCCCTCTATCCTCCGGATATCACCTCGGATTCACTTCTCCGCACGTCCTACCTTCCAGTAAGTGGTCGCTTCTCTGTTCAGAGAGTTGTTGCTACTCTCTTCTTCGGTCTCCTGTTGAGTTCGTAGGTGTTCAGAATGGTTTGATCCCTATCCAGCTGAATTCCTGGGACCAGATGAAATCCAGGTCTCCTACTCCTCTGCCATCTTGCTCCTCCCCCTGGTTGATAGTATTAATCAAGTCCTGTTTCCATATCGATTTTCGTCTACATTTTCTATGAATTGCATTTTTATCCATCTAACAATCCTTGGCTTTAATCAGAGTTCCCAGAATATTTAGCATTAATATAATTACCAATATGGTTAGGCACAAATTTTCAATTTAATTTTAATTGTTTAATCTGTTTCTGTTTTTTTCCTATTTTTCTATATCCTTTTATTTGAGTATTATGATTGTATTTTATAGCCATTATTTTTTATTAGCTCTACTTTTTAAAAAATATTTTTCTACAATTTATACCATACATGTCTACTTTATTAGAGTGAACTTTTAAATAATATTCTGTTTTAGTTATGGTGTAAAATTCTTGCAAGGGTATACCTTATTTTTCTCATTCCCATTCTTTGTACAGTTCTTATATGCAATTTCCACATATATATTTAACTCAAGATTCATTACCACATTTGCATTAAAAATGAGAAAAATACATTACTCATGTTTTTGCCATTTTCATCATTCTTTTTTCTTTGTATAAACCTAAATTTCCATCTTTTTATCTATTATAATTTTTAATCTGTCTGAAAATCTTCTTTGAAGATTTGAGATTTTTGTTTTGTATTGTTATTTAATGCAGGTCTCTCTGCTGGCAGTGGATTTTCTCAGGTTTTGGGTTTTTTTAAAAAACTAAAATTCCTAAGAAAATTTGGGTGTGCATAAAATTCTAAGTTGACTTTTTTCCTTCTGTCTCTGAGTATTTTAAAAATGTCAATCTGGGGCCCCTGGATGGCTCAGTTTGTTAAGTGTCCAACTCTTGATTTTGGCTTATGTCATGATCTCCAGCTTGTGAGATTGAGCCCTGCATCAGGCTCTGTGCTGAACATGCAGGCTGCTTGGGATTCTTTCTCTCCCTCTCCCTCTGTTCCTCACCCCTCACACATGCACGATTTCTCAAAAAAGAAAGTCAATCTATTATCTTCTGGTTTACACAGATTTAAACAAATAAGCTGATAGAGTTCTTATATTCTTTTTGTAAACTCTTCTTATTCTCTGTATGCTAGTAGGTAAAAGGTTAACTAGACATTAATTTAGAGTCATTCTATAATAGTCCTTATTACTTAGTATTTTCATTTATATAAAGTCACTTGACAACTCACTTCATATATAATCATTAACAATGCCATTTTATACAGTTGATTTAGTACAATTCATTTAATATTTCTTCATTAATATAACATTTCAGGATTTTTTTTCTTATTTAAAATACACTCAAATGAGAAATTGCTTGCAACGTGCCTATTCAGGAATCCCATATTTTCTAGTTAATAAATAAGTGTTTGATAAAAATAGTAAACAATATTTGTAAGGGTGCCTGGGTGGCTGAGTTGGTTAAGCACCAACTCTTGATTTCCGCTCAGGTCATGATCTCAAGGTTGTGAGATCAAGCCCCATGTAGGGCTCTGTGCTGGGCCTGGAGCCTGTTTAAGATTCTTTCTCCCTCTCCCTCTGTCTCTTCTCCCCCGACTCTCTCTCTCTCTCTCAAAAAAAAAATTAAAAAATGAATGAAAATAATTCAGTATTTGTAAAGCCAAATATAATGGAGGTTTGCAGAAGAGCACCTTGTAGGTGGGAAATAGTTGATGTCATTTTTAATACACTGTACTTCATGCCTTCTTGATTTTCTCTTGTTCCCTCTTAAATTTGGAATGCCCTTCCCATATTTGGTTGACTAAGAAATTCTTGCAAATTTTTTAAGATGATTCTGCAAAATGATTCTTGATATTGATTCTTTACACATATGCCATCCACATCCATGAAGTTTTTTCTAAGTTTTCACAACTTTCCTACCCCCCCAAAGGTATCCTTTCTGTTCCAGTAGCATTATTGACACCTTTATTTTATATATAATATGATATAAGTCGCTCTTACTAGTAACTCAGACTTACATTCAGTATACTTTCCAGAGTTGAAATGTTACATAGAATTTTATTTCTCTATTACTTATAGAGTATCTAGAGAGTAGTAGATGATGAAGAAAGTGTTTTTTTTTGTTTTTTCTTTTGTTTTGTTTTGTTTTTGTTTTTGTTTTTAATTTTAATTTTAATTTTTTCTTAAGATTTTATTTATTTATTTGACAAGAGAGAGACACAGCGAGAGAGGGAACACAAGCAGGGGGAGTGGGAGGGGGAGAAGCAGGCTTCCCGTGGAGCAGGGAAACCGATGAATCAGGGGCTCGATCCCAGGATCCCGGGATCATGACCTGAACTGAAGACAGACATTTAAGGATTGAATCACCCAGGTGCCCCTGTTTTGTTTTTTTAATCATGGGTTGTTATTATAGTTAACCAATTCCTTCTTTACTTCATGCAAAAAAGATACATTTACTTCAAAAAAGTTTCTTCTTCCAATAGTGTTTCTCTTTCACAAGATGTTGGTTGTATATCTCACAAGAGATACAAGGTTGGTATATTCTGTGGATTGTTTTAGTCTGTTTTCATATAGTGAATAATTATTTCCTTATAAACTAAAATGTATTCATAATAATAGTTATATTTTAACATACATTTCATGAATATATTTTATATATAATTACCTCAAATCTGTGGAACTGAGGCAGAAACTATTTCCATGTTATTGATAAGAAAATTAAATCTTTTTCATTAAATCAACTTGAAACATTTACAAATGTTTGTGTGAATCCTATTTGATGATTCCATACATATTATTACTATTATTATTATATTCTCTATAGCAGTTTAAAGCAAAATCACTAATAAGTTTGTACACAAATAGCAACCTAAAGGCAAACTGTCACTTTTCCTCCCCATTCAAGTTTTCCATTGATATTACAATTTTCACCGAATACTAACAAATATAAACAATATTATTCTTTGATTTTGATGATGAAAAATATTTGGTAATATTAGGAAATTATGTCCTTCAAATATGCAAGTTTTATGCAAAAGTTAAAGTTATTAGTAAATCTTGAAAATCTGGAATTTACTATGAAATAGAATTCTACCTCGAATTTTATTTTATTTTTTTTTAAGATTGTATTTATTTTTTCGACAGAGAGAGACACAGCGAGAGAGGGAACACAAGCAGGGGGAGTGGGAGAGGGAGAAGCAGGCTCCCCACAAAGCAGGGAGCCCGATGCAGGGCTCGACCCCAGGACTCTGGGATCATGACCTGAGCCAAAGGCAGATGCTTAACAACTGAGCCACCCAGGCTCCCTCTACCTCGAATTTTAAAATTAAAGACCATGTGATCTGACCAACTATGTGAAGGACAATTGATTAACTGCTTTATTCATTCTAATGTCATCTCTTTTGTCTTTCAGTCAAGAAGTCAGATCCTCAGTAATTATTATATATCTAACATTTGTAGAGATGTTGGGAATTTAAAATAAGAGACAAAAGAACACCTGTCAAATAAATTACAATTTAGTAGAGATATTTGCAAAATTAACTATTGTGCAAGCTATATTTCAATAAGGATCTTAACTGAGAACTGAGTTCTGAAGTAAAAGAATTTCTTCATCTGGAAGGATCAGGGAAGTTTCACTGAGAAGGTGGTGTTTGAGCTGCACCTTGATGGGGTAGAAGAGAGCCACACATTTGAATAGCAAACACAAGACAGAAGAATAAGTGAAAGCAGTTTATGACTCAAAACAACAGGACCTAAAACCAAAGGGATTAATATAATGAAAAAATAATGAGTTTAGGAAACATGTTTGTAACCAGTTTTCATAATCTGGAGTAAATGACTTAGTTTTGTTTTGTTTTTTTTTAATTTTGTTTTCATGATCTGAAATAAGTACTTCTATATGAAGAATGCATTGTTATGAGTATTAAACATTATAATTTATATAAATTACATTGTGGATAATAGGTGCTTGGTAAGAGATAGTTCCCGAAAGAGTGTATTCATAAAGGCAACAACACTCTCCTTAAAAAAAAAAAAAGAGAAGCAGCTATAATATATATTCAGTTTTCCCTTACATGACTTCTTCTACCTCCTTGTCCTCCACTGTGCATTCTCAGCCTTCTTTTCCCAATCCTTCTCTGCTTTCATCATTTATGATTTTCAAATTAAAGGCTCAAACCTAATCCTTCCTGATTTTCTCAACTGAGTTATTATGTAGAAGTTATTTTTGTCAACTCAGTGAATAGGAGGGAATTTCTGATCCTTCATCATGTTTTTGAATAGTAATGTACATGCCAGTAAGAACTTGTTGATTGTATATGGCATTGCTTTGAAAGGAAAAGAAACATCACATACTCAACATTTTCCATCTAAAAAAGAAAAAAATTAAACCAGAACAGTATGTCACACTTATTTCTTATCCAATCAACTAATTAGTGCTTTTCTCTTCTCCTGGACACTTAAATTCTCTTTTCAGGAGATTTAGTTTGAAAACAACCTTTAGTGTTATATTAAGAAAGGAGGGTTTTCAAACTGACTTTGCAGCATACTGAGGAATTGAATTACATAGAAAAGCTGCAGGAAACATTTCACATGCATCTAAATATAGATACCCTTTAAATTAGAGACACATCTTTGTCCTTGAATATACTGGAGCACTTCAAGTGGAACAAAAGTTTACAAGAAAACCAATTTTTACCTTCCCAAAATAGATTTATGGCACAGGCTCAAAGTTAACATTTTACAAAAGTCCAATTTTAACATTTGCGCATTTTATTTTAAAGAATGGTAATCTTCAAGATATTAATTCATTGCATTCTATCTTAGATGTTTATATAAAGATTAACTAGAAGGGATGCCTGAGAAATTTATGCCTGATAACTGGAGTATAATTTGTTTAATTTGGTAATCAAGTCTTTTGTTCTATAGTTCTTATGTTGTTTTAACTCACAAAATATGGCTAATAAATATGACTGTTATACTTATTTTTAGAAATTCAATAATGTTCATGCCCCTGATAATTGCTTGAATATATTTTAAAGAATATTGGTATATTTTAAAATCATCATTCTAATTCATGAAATATTGAGTTCTTTGTATTTTTACATAATATATACCATTTAAAGAAAAAGTGGAGCAAAGCGGTTTTGGTAAACAGAGACTAGATCAATAATTCATGAACATCTGCATAGAGTGATAGCTAAACTATTTACATGTCATGAAAACATTGAGGTGAAACCATAATAAGAAATTATGTTAATTGTAACACATTACAAGATTTTATCAAGCTAAAAATGCTTTAACCTGCTTTTATTTGAAATTTACACTTAATTGCTAATCTAAAAGTTATTTCTTCCAAGCATCTTGTATTTTATTTGAAATAAATATAAGTAAGGTATATCACATAACATTTGTCAAAACAATTGTGACATCATGATCAGGTAAGAATAAATTATTCAAGGGTAATCATTTATGTGTAAGGACCTTACACTACGTGTACACCTAGGTAGAATAAATTAAACATAGTTATTTTAACCAAAGACTTTAATTTAGGTCACTATAACTCAGCATGATGGTTTTGTCTACTATTGCCCTTTGACCCTTGGTACATTGCTCTTTGTTTCATTTTCCTTAACTGTAACATGTAAATAATAATCTACCAGGTGAGATTGTTTTCTGGATTAAGTGAAGAAATGTATCTAAATTGCCTGGCACAAGGAGTACTTACGTTGGTTTCTAATTAACAGGGAAGACAAATTAAAAACAAACAAACAAACCTTAGATGTTCAATATGTTAGATGATTAAATGCTTAGCAATTTTTTCCTCTATTAGCAAACAAATTCTGAATGGAAATAACACTAATTGCTACTATTAGGGCTAATTCTTTATTGTAAGTGGTTTTAATAGGATGCAGTTGGATTTATGACAATGGTATGATATAGCTGCGAAAATTGTCATCAAGCTTTAAGATTCGTCTTCTACAAGCCAATAGTTATACATTCTGTAAATGGCATAGTTGTTTTAATTTTCTCAGAATATCAAAACTTGAGAAATCTTGTCTTCAAACTCAATTATATTACATATTTGTAAACATCTTATTTGGGATTAACTTTGAAAACGGCTCAGTGTTACTGAGCAAGGCCCAGGAGATGTCCTATAGCTTTACTTCTGAAACAACACATACACAGCCTGCCTTGAGCGCCAGAGAAGAGAAAACCTGATGTATTTTTTTAATCTAGTAAAATTTCCTAAATGTGTCCTTACAATCATTACAAGTTCTATGAATTCAAAATAAAAATTGCATAGTGTTGGCCAGAGATGAGTTCAACATCTCATATGAGAAAAACTTCCTCTAATCTTAAGTCAGTTTTCTGGCAAAAATGGATGTTATTTGTTAAAATAACGTGTACTTACAAAGGTTTGGGCTATCCAGATAGATATTTGTGCACAATTGTATGCCAATATGATTATGCCAATAGATTTTACTAGAAAAATGCCATTAGTTTAGTTAGAAGTACATGTACTAACTTAACTGGGAAATTATAGATATGTAAAACTGGTGTTTAATGATATATTTTACCAATATCATTATACTGAGTCAACATAGAGGATTGCTTTGAGTAGATAACCTAGGTTTTTGGGATTTTCATCAAACCTTTTAATTTGGACAAGTTACTTAATTCTTTGTCCTTATTTTCATCATCTATAAAATCAGTATAGTAATTACACACACCTCAAAAGGCTATTTTGAAAATTTAAAAGGCCTAATCATATATAAAGCACTTATGATGATACTTTGCACATAGTGTTAAAGATATATATTTTTTTTTTTTGGTATTTTTATTACTACTGTGGGGTCCAAGTTTTTGGATGGTATCATAGTAAGATCCTTCCAGTTTACACTCATTCCTAGGAATCAATTTCTATTTCTACTTAATTTTTGACATAGCTCTTCTTAGGACTATCAACTTTCCTTATTAACCTGATGAACAATAAAGGACTAGAAGTAATAAGATACACTCAGGGCGCCTGGGTGGCTCAGATGGTTAAGCGTCTGCCTTCAGCTCAGGTCATGATCCCAGGGTCCTGGTATCGAGTCCCGCATTGGGCTCCCTGCTCCTTGGGAGCCTGCTTCTCCCTCTGCCTCTCTCTCTCTCTTTCTCTCTCGCTCTGTCTCTCATGAATAAATAAATAAAATCTTTAAAAAAAAAAAAGATACACTCAGAGACAGTAAACCTTTTTTTGAAAATTTGTTCCAAATTCTCCTTATTATGTTTAAAAACTATCTCAAAAATCACAGTTTGTGCTCTTACCATATTTAGATGAATTGCTAATAATTAAAAACCAATTTCATCTGCCATGATTATATTTGGGGAGGGTGGGGAAGATTAAGTTTCTTGAAATCAATTAGACCAGACACAGTCAATATCATTTACCAAATTCAGTCTATAGGCAACTTCATTCCAAAATCTGTTCTTATTCCTAAATCTCATGAGCAAATATCCCCCATATATTATACATACACTTATTTGTTTTTTTGTTGTTGTTGTTGTTTATTTGTTATATTGTTATATTGGCCTGTTCTGCTTTTTATTAAATTTTTTTTCTTATGTTAATCACTATACATTACATGATTAGCTTTTGATGTAGTGTTCCATGATTCATTGTTTGTGCATAACACCCAGGGCTCCACGCAGAATGTGCCCTCTTTAATCCCCAACACCAGGCTAACCCATCCCCCCAACCGCCTCGCCCTCTAGAGCCCTCAGTTTGTTTTTCAGAGTCCATCATCTCTCATGGTTCATCTCCCCCTCCAACTTACTCCCCTTCATTCATCCCCTCCTGCTATCTTCTTCTTTTTTTTTTCTTATCATATATTGCATTATTTGTTTCAGAGGTACAGATCTGTGATTCAACAGTCTTGCACAATTCAGAGCGCTCACCATAGCACATACCCTCCCCAATGTCTATCACCCAGCCACCCCCTCCCTCCCAGCCCCCACCACTCCAGCAACCCTCAGTTTGTTTCATGAGATTAGGAATTCCTCATATCAGTGAGGTCATATGATACATGTCTTTCTCTGATTGACTTATTTCACTCAGCATAACACCCTCCAGTTCCAACCACGTCCTTGCAGATGGCAAGCTCTCATTCCTTTTGATGGCTGCATGATATTCCATTGTGTATATATACCACCTCTTCTTTATCCATTCATCTGTTGATGGACATCTTGGCTCTTTCCACAGTTTCGCTATTGTGGACATTGCTGCTATAAACTTTGGGATGCACGTGCCCCTTCGGATCCCTACATTTGTATCTTTGTGGGAAATACCCAGTAGTGCAATTGCTGGATCCTATGGTAGTTCTATTTTCAACTGTTTGAGGAACCTCCATACTGTTTTCCAGAGTGGCTGCACCAGCTTGCATTCCCACCAACAGTGTAGGAGGGTTCCCCTTTCTCTGCATCCCCACCAACATCTGTCGTTTCCTGACTTGTTAATTTTAGCCATTCTGACACGTGTGAGGTGGTCTCTCATTGAGGTTTTGATTTGGATTTTCCTGATGCTGAGCAATGTTGAGCACTTTTTCATGTGTCTGTTGGCCATTTGGATGTCTTCTTTGGAAAAATGTCTGTGCATGTCTTCTGCCCATTTCTTGATTGCATTATATGTTCTTTGGGTGTTGAGTTTGATAAGTTCCTTTATAGATATTGGATACCAGCCCTTTATCTGATATGTCATTGGCAAATATTTTCCCCCATTCTGTTGGTTGTCTTTTGGTTTTGTGGACTGTTTCTTTTGCTGTGCAAAAGATATTTATCTTGATGAAATCCCAATAGTTCATTTTGGCCCTTGCTTCCCTTGCCTTTGGCGATGTTTCTAGGAAGAAGTTGCTGCGGCTGAGGTCAAAGAGGTTGCTGCCTGTATTCTCCTTTAGGATTTTGATGGACTCCTGTCTCACGTTTAGGTCTTTCAACCATTTTGACTCTATTTTTGTGTGTGGTGTAAGGAAATGGTCCAGTTTTATTCTTCTGCATGTGGCTGTACAATTTTCCCAAACCATTTGTTGAAGAGACTGTCATTTTGCCATTGGACATTCTTTCCTGCTTTGTCAAAGATGAGTTGACCATAGAGTTGAGGGTCCATTTCTGGGCTCACTATTCTGTTCCATTGATCGATATGTCTGTTTTTGTGCCAGTACCATACTGTCTTGATGATGACAGCTTTGTAATAGAGCTGGAAGTCCGGAATTATGATGCCGCTGTCTTTGCTTTTCTTTTTCAGTATTCCACTGGCTATTCGGAGTCTCTTCTGGTTCCACAAAAATTTTAGGATTATTTGTTCCATTTCTTTGAAAAAAGTGGATGGTATTTTGATGGGGATTGCATTGAATATGTAGATTGCTCTAGGTAGCATTGACGTCTTCACAATGTCTGTTCTTCCATTCCATGAGCATGGAAAGTTTTTCCATTTCTTTGTGTCTTCTTCAATTTCTTCATGAGTATTTTAGAGTTTTCTGAGTACAGATCCTTTGCCTCCTTGGTTAAATTTATTCCTAGGTATCTTATGGTTTTGGGTGCAATTGTAAATGGGATCGACTCCTTGATTTGTCTCTCTTCTGCCTTATTGTTGGTGTGTAGGAATGCCACTGATTTCTGTGCACTGATTTTATATCCTGACACTTTACTGAATTCCTGTATGATTCTAGCAGTTTTGGGGTGGAGTCTTTTGGGTTTTCCACATAGAGCATCATATCATCTGCAAAGAGTGAGAGTTTGACTTCCTCTTTGCTGATTTGAATGCCTTTGATTTCTTTTTGTTGTCTGATTGCTGTGGCTAGGACTTCTAATACCATGATGAATAGCAGCGGTGAGAGTGGACATCCCTGCTGTGTTCCTGACCTTAGGGGAAAAGCTCTCAACTTTTCCCCATTGAGAATGATATTCACTGTAGGTTTTTCATAGATGGCTTTTAAGACATTGAGGTATGTAACCTCTATCACTGTACTCTTTTAAGAGTTTTGATCAAGAAAGGATGCTGTACTTTGTCAAATGCTTTTTCTGCATCTATTGAGAGTATCATATGATTCGTGTTCTTTCTTTTGTTAATGTATTGTATCACATTGATTGATTTGCAGATGTTGAACCAACCTTGCAGCCCAGGGATAAATCCCACTTGGTCGTGGTGAATAATCCTTTTAATGTACTGTTGGATCCTATTGGCTAGTATTTTGGTGAGAATTTTTGCATCCATGTTCATCAAGGATATTGGTCTGTAATTCTCCTCTTTGATGGGGTCTTTGTCTGGTTTGGGGATCAAGGTAATGGTGGCCTCATAAAATGAGTTTGGAAGTTTTCCTTCCATTTCTATTTTTTGGAACAGTTTCAGGAGAATAGGTATTAATTCTTCTTTAAATGCTTAGTAGAATTCCCCTGGGAAGCCATCTGGCCCTGGGCTTTTGTTTCTTGGGAGATTTTTGATGACAGCTTCAATTTCCTTAGTGGTTATAGGTCTGTTCAGGTTT
Organism: Eumetopias jubatus; assembly: GCF_037043125.1. Taxonomy (NCBI): domain Eukaryota; kingdom Metazoa; phylum Chordata; class Mammalia; order Carnivora; family Otariidae; genus Eumetopias; species Eumetopias jubatus. The sequence continues at coordinate 78,935,477 of NW_028274819.1, forward strand.
TCTATTTCTTCCTGGTTCAATTTTGGTAGTTGACTCATTTCTAGGAATACATCCATTTCTTCCAGGTTATTGAATTTGTTGGCATAGAGTTGCTCATAATATATTCTTATAATTTTTTGTATTTTTTGGTGTTGGTTGTGATCTCTCCTCTTTCATTCATGATTTTGTTTATTTGGGTCATTTCTCTTTTCTTTTTGATAAGTCTGGCCAGGGGGTTATCAATCTTGTTAATTCTTGCAAAGAACCAGCTCCAAGTTATGTTGATCTGTTCTACTGTTCTTTTGGTTTCTATTTCATTGATTTCTGCTCTGATCTTTATTATTTCTCTTCTCCTGCTGGGTTTAGGATTCATTTGCTGTTCTTTGTCCAGCTCCTTTAGGTGTACGGTTAGGTTGTGTATTTGAGACCTTTCTTGTTTCTTGAGAAAGGCTTGTATTGCTATATACTTTCCTTTCAGGACTGCCTTTGCTGTATCCCAAAGATTTTGAACAGTTGTGTTTTCATTTTCATTGGTTTCCATGAATTTTTTAAATTCTTCTTTAATATCCTGGTTGACCATTCATTCCTTAGTAGGATGCTCTTTAGCCTCCATGTATTTGAGTTCTATCCAACTTTCCTCTTGTGATTGAGTTCTAGTTTCAAAGCATTGTGGTCTGAAAATATGCAGGGAATAATTCCAATCTTTTGGTACCGGTTGAGACCTGATTTGTGACCTAGGATGTGATCAATTCTGGAGAATGTTCCATGGGCACTAGGGAAGAATGTGTATCCCGTTGCTTTGGGATGGAATGTTCTGAATATGTCTGTGAATATGTCTGTGAAGTCCATTTGGTCCAGTGTGTCATTTAAAGTCTTTATTTCCTTGTTGATCTTTTGCTTAGATGGTCTGTCCATTTCAGCCAGGGGGGTGTTAAAGTGCCCCACTATTATTGTATTGTTGTCAATGTTTTTCTTTGATTTTGTTATTAATTTCCTTATAAAATTGGCTGCTCCCATGTTAGGGGCATAGATATTTACAATTGTTAGATCTTCTTGTTGGATAGACCCTTTAAGTAGGATATAGTGTCCTTCCTCATCTCTTATTACAGTCGTTGGTTTAAATATAATTTGTCTGATATAAGAATTGCCACCCCAGCTTTCTTTTGTTGTCCGTTAGCTTGGTAAATGCTTTTCCACCCCCTTACTTTCAATGTGGGGGTGTCTTTGCTTCTAAAATGAGTCTCTTGCGGACAGCATATTGATAGGTCTTGTTTTTTAATCCAATCTGATAGCCTGTGTCTTTTGATTGGGGCATTTAGCCCATTTACATTCTGGGTAACTATTGAAAGATATGAATTTAGTGCCATTGTATTGCCTGTAAGGTGACTGTGACTGTATATTGTCTGTGTTCCTTTCTGATCTATGCTGCTTTTAGGCTCTCTCTTTACTTAGAGGACCCCTTTCAATATTTCTTTAGGGCTGGTTTCGTGTTTGCAAATTCCTTTAGTTTTTGTTTGTTCTGGAAGCTTTTTATCTCTCCTTCAATTTTCAATGACAGCCTAACTGGATATAGTATTCTTGGCTGCATATTTTTCTTGTTTAGTGCTCTGAAGATCTCATGACAGTCCTTTCTGGCCTGCCAGGTCTCTGTGGATAGGTCTGTTGCCAATAATGTTTCTACCATTGTAGGTTACATATCTCTTCTCCCGAGCTGCTTTCAGGATTTTCTCTTTGTCTCTGAGACTCGTAAGTTTTACTATTAGATGTTGGGGTGTTGATCTATTTTTATTGATTTTGAGAGGGTTCTCTGTGCCTCCTGGATTTTGATGCCTGTTTCCTTCCCCACATTACGGAAGTTCTCTGCTATAAATTGTTCCAATATACTTTCTGCCCCTCTCTCTCTTTCTTCTTCTTCTGGGATCCCAATTATTCTAATGTTGTTTCATCTTATTGTATCGCTTATCTCTTGAATTCTGCCCTTGTGATCCTGTAGTTGTTTCTCTCTCTTTTTCTCAGCCTCTTTATTTTCCATCATTTGGTCTTCTATATCACTGATTCTCTTTTCTGCCTCATTTATCCTAGCAGTTAGTGCCCCCATTTTTTATTGCACCTCATTAATAGCTTTTTTGATTTTGACTTGGTTAGATTTTAGTTTTTTTATTTCTCCAGGAAGGTTTTCTCTAGTAACTTCCACGCTTTTTTCAAGCCCAGCTAGTATCTTTAAAGTCATGATTCTGAACTCTAGGTCCGACATCGTACTAATATCCATATTGAATAGGTCCCTGAAAGACGGTACTACCTCTTGTTCTTTTTGCTGAGGTGATTTTTTTGTCTTGTCATTTTGTCCAGAGGAGAATAGATGAATGAGAGAACAAAATGCTAACAGGTTAACAATGTCCCCAGCAAATATACTCTATGGAAATCAGAAAAGACCTGAAACTAGAGGAATAGAAAGGGAAAGACAGTAAAAAGAAAGAGGAGAAAAAAAAAAGAAAAAGATAAAGATAAAAACAAACAAAAACAGAACAAAACAAAACAAAAAAACAGAATGTGATCAAATATGATCAGGCTAGTGCATAGATCACTGCCACACACTGGATTTTGGGCGTATTTTGGTCTGTTAGAAGAAAATGCCTCCTAAAATTTTACAGGAAGAAAGACTTATATATGTACAAAGTAAAGGTTGATACAATGAAGGGATGGAAGATGATTGTAAAGGTGAAAATTATAAAAGATTTTATAAAAGGAATTGATAAAATAAGAAGTTGTTTGAAAAAAGAAAGAAGATTTTTTAAAAAAAGGGAGAGAATGTGATCAGGCAGGAGACTAGAACAAAGCCATACACCAGTGATTTAGGGTATATTTTGATCTTTTAGGAGAAACTGTATCTCAAAATTTTAAAGAGAGAACAACTTATATATATATGCCAAAAATAAGGGTAACTACTATGAAGGGATAAAATATGACTCTAAAAAAGAAAAATAAAAAATTTTTTTTTTTAAAAAGGGAATGATAAGATGTTGGTTGAAAAGGGAAAAAGAAAAATTGAAAAAAAAACAGTTAAAAAAACTAACTTTGAAAAACTAATGAATCATGGTAAAAAAGCCATGAATTCTATGTGCAGTATTCCCCTAGCGCTGGAGTTCTCCTGTTCTCCTTGATCGGTAAACTTGGTCTTGGCTTGCTGGCTGTTCGTGCTGATCTTCTGGGGGAGGGGCCTGTTGCCGTGGTTCCCAAATGTCTTTGCCGGAGGCAGAATTGCCCCGCCCTTGTCCGTCCGGGCTAAGCAAGCTGCTCGAGTTTGCTCTCGGGAGCTTTTGTTCCCTGCAAGCTGTCCGTTCAGCTTTGGAGGACCAGAGTGAAAATGGCGGCCTCCCAATCTCCGCCTGGAGGATCTGAGAACTCAGGGCCCCGCTCCTCAGTGTGCCCCCAGAGAAAAGCAGTCACTCCCTTGTCCCCGGTCTCCGGCCGCTCTCCGTGCTCACCCGGCCTGTGACCGAGTGTTTCTATGTCTGGCACCCGACCCCGTGTGGAGTCTCCAAATCCAGCCGATCCCTGCGGTGCACTCCCGTGCTGCTCCTCCTGGGGTAGAAAGGGCAGTCTCCCTGGCTCTGCTGCTTGTTGGGTCCCTGCTGGAGGAGCAGTAGCCCGACTGTGCCGCGGATCACAGTTTATGGCAACCCCAACCTGAGAGTCCACACCTGGGCTCTGTCTCTGCAGCCGGCTTCCCCGCTCTGACACCTGGGAGCTCTCCTGCACTCATGCACCCCCAGTCTTTCTTGACCCTGAGGGTCCTGAAACCACACTGTCCCGTGTGGGTTCCACCCCCAGCTTAGCCACTGGAGCGACGTCCCTCAGTGGAGCCAACTTCTAAAAGTTCCGATTTTGTGCTCCGTGGCTCTCTCACTTGCCAGAAGCGGCCGACGGAGGCCCCCTCCCCCGCCATCTATCCTCCCGAATATCGCCTCGGATTCACTTCTCCGCACGTCCTACCTTCCAGTAAGTGGTCGCTTCTCTGTTCAGAGAGTTGTTGCTACTCTCTTCTTCAGTCTCCTGTTGAGTTCGTCAGTGTTGAGAATGGTTTGATCCTTATTCAGCTGAATTCCTGAGACCAGACGAAATCCAGGTCTCCTACTCCTCCGCCATCTTGCTATGCCCCCTGGCCTGTTTTGCTTTTTGGTTTATATTTTGCCTCACTCATGTGGACATGGTTTCTACATGAAACTTAAAAGTGGTTGGCTATAATTTTGTGGAGTTAATATATATTCATGCTTTAAAGAAGGAAGGCAGGAAGTTGGAAGAAAATAAGTTCAACTTGGTTTTTAAACTAAATAATATAGTAGGAAAATTGCATAATAAAACAAGGGTCTTTCTTAATTTTCTTTCTCTTTTTAGGTAGATAAAAATATCTGGGCCAGGAGGAAAGCTAAGATGGCGACATAATAGAGGATCTAGGATAGTCTCATCCCTGGAACTCAGCTAGATAACTCTCAAATCATTTTGAATACCCAAGAAATTGACCTGAGGACCAACAGAAAAAAATTCCACAACTAGAGGGAGAGAAGAGGTCACATCAAGGAAGGTAAGAAGTGCAGAAATGTTGTTTGGGGGAGAAATGGATCATGGGTGTTGCAGAGGGGAGGGAGCCCTGGTCACAGAAATGTGAGAGAGAGCGGAGCACACAGGGAATTCACAAAGGATAACATTTCCAAAGCCTTTGGTGTGGAAAATGAGAGGGGCTGATTTTCATGAGTTTTTAAAACCACAGGGGCTTGAAGACGAGTTTTACAGGTCAGATTTGGTTGGGATAGAGCCCTGAGGGTACTGTCCTACTCCTGGGTAGAAGGCAGGCAAACAACCTGGGGGCGGATGGTGTGATCTGAAGAATGCCTAAGGCTCATAGGGGAGAGATTGTTCACTCTTCTTAGAACACATCTGTGAGAGGTGGCATTCCAGAGACGCCTCTCTGGGGACAAAAGCGCTGGTGGATGCAATTTCCCTCCCCTGCCCTTCAGCCTAGATGCAGAACCACCTGCTGAGAGGCTAGCCTGAGCACTGGTTGCCTAGCCTGCTTGCTCCAAGTCCCAAGCTCCTGGACTGTGGCAATGCTGCCTTTCTCAGGCAAACCTACATCAGTCCTAGTACAGGGACTAGAAGACCATTGCAGGCCCCCAACACATCAGGTCTCTAAAGCTTAAAGTTTTAAAAGTCAGCAGCCTTGGCTGGGACACAGCCCAAAGTGCAGTGCACTGTTCCTGACAGGCAAGCAACCTGGAGATAAACAGCATGAAAACTGCAGCTGGAACAATGCCTGGGACACAAGCTGGGAGATCATTCACTTTTCTGGGAGTGCTTCCCTGAGAGCAGCAAGCATGGAGAACCTTCTCTGGGGACAAAGGAGCTGGATGGAGTCATTTCCCTTCCCCACCTCTCAGCATAAACCAGATTCAGTAAACAGCACAGTGCCAACATAAACCAGCTTCAGTAAACAGCACAGGCTGCATAACCTGCTTACACTAAGTCCCAGCCCCTGCACTCTGCCAGTACTGCCCTTCTCTGGCAGGTGTGCTTCAGACCCATTGCAGTGGGCTCCTCTCTCAGATGATCAGCAGAAACGCCCCCACACACCACATCTCCTTGACAAGAGAGTTCTGCAAGGCTTCAGTTTTAGTGGAAGTAGCATCAGGTCTCATTTAACAAGCAGAGCAGGGCATACCTGTAAAAACATACCACATACTGGCCAAGGTCCAAACATTGCCCACTGCGGGCAAGAAGAGCTTCTGCAGATGACTAGCCTGAAGGATAGAGCAGCCAAAACACAGCAGCAGAGTGCACGCAGCACACACTAGAGACAATCTCTGAAGTACTAGGTTCTGGACACTATATGATCTCTTCATAAATCCATTATTCTCAGGAACAGGAAACATAAACAAGGCTTTTCTAACACACAGGAAGAAGTCAGAGACTTAGACAAAATGCCAACATGGAGGAATTCATTCCAAATGAAACAACAAGAAAAGGTCACAGCCAGAGATCTAATCAAAACAGATATAAGTAACATGTCTGATGGAGAGTTTAAAGCAACAATCATAAGGATACTCTCTGGGCTTGAGAAAAAAATTGAAAACTTCAGGGAGGTCATTACCATAGAGATAAACGAGTTAAAAAATAGTTAGAAATGAAAAATACAATAACTGAGGTTCGAAATAGACAGGATGTAATGACCACAAGGATGGAAAAAGCAGAACAAATAAGTGATACAGAAGATAAAATTATGGAAAATAATTAAACTGAACAAAAGGGACAAAGAAGAATTATGGAACACAAGAATAGACTTAGGGAACTCAGTGACTCCATCAAATGTAATGACATTTGTATCAGAGGAGTCCCAGAAGAAGAGAGAGAAAGGGGGCCAAAAATTTATTTAAGGAAATGATAGCTTAAAACTTTCCCAATCTGGGGAAGGAAACAGACATCCAGATCCAGGAAGGAGAGAACTCACAAAAAATTTTAAAAAAGCAGGCCAACACCAAGACATATTGTGTTAAATTTGCAAAATATAGCAATAGAGAAAAATCCGAAAAGCAGCAAAGAAAAGAAGTCCCTAACTTACAAAGGAAGACTCATAAGGCTAGCAGCAAATCTCTCAAGAGAAGCTTGGCAAGCCAGAAGGGAGTGGCATGATATTTAACATGCAGAATGGGAAAAATCTGCAGCAAAGAATATTCTATCAAGCAAGACTATCACTCACAATAGAAGGAGAGCTAAAGAGTTTCCAAAACAGACAAAAATTAAAGCAGTTTGTGAAGACTAAACCAGCCTTGCAAGAAATATAAAGGAAACATTTTGAGTGGAAAGGAAAGACCAAAAGTGACAAAGACAAGAAAGGATCAGAGAAAATTTCCAGAAACAATGATAATACAAGTAATAAAATGGCACTAAATACATATCTATCAACACTTACTCTGAATGAAATGGACTAAATGCTCCCATCAAAAGATATACAGTGTCAAAATGGATTTAAAGATAACAACAAAAAAACAAGAATCATCTATATGCTGCCTAAAAAAGACTCATTTTAGACCTAAAGACACCTGCAGATTGGAAAATAAAGGAGTAAAGAAATATTTACCATGCAAATAAATATCAAAAGAAATCTGGGGTAAGAATATTTATATCAGACAAACTAGATTTTAAACCAAAGACTGTAACAAGAGATGAAGAAGGACACTACATCATATATCCAACAAGAAGCTTTAACAATTCTAAATCTTTATGCCCCCAACTTGGAAGCACCCAAATATATAAAACAATAACAAACATAACAAAAGTCATTGATAATAATACAACAATAGTAGGGAATTTTAACATCCCACTTACAGAAATGGACAGATCATTTAAGCAGAAAACCAGCAAGGAAACAATGGCTTTGAATAACACACTGGACCAGATGGACTTCACAGATATATTCAGAACATTCCATCCTAAAGCAACAGAATGCACACTCTTTTCGAGTGCACATGGAACACTGTCCAGGTCACAAATCAGATCTCAAACAGTACCAAAATACTGAAATCATTCCCTGTATATTTTTGGACCACAATGCTTTGAAACTGGAACTCAATCACAAGAGGAAAGTTGGAAAGAACTCAAATACATGGAGGCTAAAGAGTATCCTACTAAAGATTGAATGGGTCAACCAGGAAATTAAAGAAGAATTTCAAAAAATCATGGAAACAAATGAAAATGAAAACACAACTGTTCAAAATTTTGGGGATGCAGTCCTAAGAGGGATGTATATAACAATACAAGCCTTTTTCAAGAAACAAGAATGGTCTCAAATACACAAGCTAACCTTACACCTAAAGGGAGTGGAGAAAGAACAGCAAATAAAGCTTAAACCCAGCAGGAGAAGAGAAATAATAAAGATTAGAGTGGATGTCAATGAAATAGAAGCCAAAAGAAAAGTAGAACAGATCAATAAAACTAGAAGATGGTTCTTTAAAAGAATTAGTAAGATTAATAAAACCCTAGCCAGAATTATCAAAAAGAAGAGAAAGGACCCAAATAAATATAATCATGAATGAAATAGGAGAGATTACAACCAACACTGAAGAAATACAATTATAAGAACATATGATGAGCAACTATATGCCAACAAATTAGGCAATCTGAAAGAAATGGAAGCATTCCTAGAGATGTATAAACTACCAAAACTGAAACTGGAAGAACTGGAAAACCTGAACAGACACATAACCAGGAAAGAAATTGAATCAGTAATCAAAAATCTCCCAACAAACAGTCCAGGGCCGGATGGTTTCCCAGGGGAATTCTACCAAACATTTAAAGAATTAATACCTATTCTTGGGTGTCTGGGTGGCTCAGTCATTAAGCGTCTGCCTTTGGTTCAGGTCATGATCCCAGGGTCCTGGGATCAAGTCCCACATCAGGCTCCCTGCTCGGCAGGCAGCCTGCTTCTCCCTCTCCCACTCCGCGTTTGTGTTCCCTCTCTCGCTGTCTCTCTCTCTGTCAAATAAATAAATAAAATATTTTTAAAAAATACCTAGTCTTCTGAAGCTGTTTCAAAAAATAGAAATGGAAGGAAAACTTCCAAACTCATTCTATGAGGCCAGCATTACCTTGATCCCCAAACCAGACAAAGACCCCATAAAAAAAGGAGAATTACAGACCAATATCCCTGATGAACATGGATGACAAAATTCTCACCAAAATACTAGCCAATAGGATCCAACAATACATTCAAAGGATGATTCACCACAACCAAGTGGGATTTATTCCTGGGCTGCAATGGTGTTTCAACATTCATAAATCAGTCAATGTGATGCAGTATATAAATAAAAGAAATGACAGGAATCATGATCCTCTGAATAGGTGCAGAAAAAGCATTTGACAAAGTAGAGCATCCTTTCTTGATTAAAACTCTTTAACAGTGTATGGATAGAACCATATATGAAAAGCCCACAGGGAATAACATTCTCAATGGAGAAAAACTGCAAGCTTTTCCTCTAAGGTCAGGAACATGGCAGGGATGTGCACCATCAACACTGTTCAACATAGTAGTAGAAGTCCTAGCCTCTGCAATAAGACAACAAAAATAAATAAAAGGCATCTGAATCATCAAGGAAGAAGTCAAACTGTCTTTGCAGATGATATGGTATTCTATGTGGAAAACCCAAAAGATTTCACCCCCAAATTGCTAGAACTCATACAGAAATTTAGCAACATGGCAGGATATAAGATCAATGCACAGAAGTCAGTTGCACTGCTATACACTAACAATGAGACAGAAGAAAGAGAAATTAGGAGTCAATCCCATTTACAATTGCACCCAAAATCATAAGATACCTAAGAATAAACCTAACCAAAGAGACAAAGGATCTGTACTCAGAAAACTATAGAACACTCATGAAAGAAACTGAGGAAGACACAAACAAATGGAAAAAATGTTCCATGCTCATGGAGTGGAGGAACAAATATTGTTAAAATATCTATGCTACCTAGTGCAATCTACACATTCAATGCAATCCCTATCAGAATACCATCCATTTTTTCCAAAGAAATGGAACAAATATCCTAAAATTTGTATGGAACCAGAAAAGACCCTGAATCACCAGGGGAATGTTGAAAAAGGAAACCAAAATAGATGGCATCACAATTCCTGGGCTTCAAACTCTGTTACAAAGCTATAATCATCAAAACAGTATGGTACTGGCACAAACACAGACACATAGATCAATGGGACAGAATAGAAAACCCAGAAATGGACCCGCGACTCTATGGTCAACCAATCTTTGACAAAGCAGGAATGAATACCCAATGGAAAAATGACAGTCTCTTCAGCAAATGGTATTGGGAAATTGGACAGCCGCATGCAGAAAAATGAAACTGGACCATTTTCTTACACCATACACAAAAATATATTCAAAATGGATGAAAGACCTACATGTGAGACAGGAATCCATCAAAATCTTAGAGAAGAACACAGGCAGCAACTTCTGTGACCTTGGCCACAGCAACTTCTTGCTAGATACGTCTTCAAAGGCAAGGGAAACAAAGGCAAAACTGAACTACTGGGACTTCATCAAGATAAAAAGCTTTTGCACAGCAAAGGAAACAGTTGGCCAAACCAAAAGACAACCGACAGAATGGGAGAAGATATTTGCAAATGACATATGAGATAAAGGGCTAGTATCAAAAATCTATGAAGAACTTATCAAATTCAACACCCAAAGAACAAGCAATCCAATCAAGAAATGGGCAGAAGACATGAACAGACATTTCTCCAAAGAAGACATCCAAATGGCCAACAGACACATGAAAAAATGCTCAACATCACTTTGCATCAGGGAAATACAAATCAAACCACAATGAGATATCACTTCACATCAGTCAGAATGGCTAAAATTAACAAGTCAGGAAATGACCAATGTTGGTGAGAATGCAGAGAAAGGGGAACTCTCCTACACTGTTAATGGGAATGCAACCTGGTGCAGCCACTATGGAAAATAGTATGGAAGTTTCTCCAAGAGTTGAAAATAGAGCTGCCCTATGACCCAGTAATTGCACTACTGAGTATTTACCCCAAAGATACAAACATGGTGATCCAAAGGGGCACCTGCACATCAATGTTTATAGCAGCAATTTCCACAATAGCCAAAGTATGGGAAGAGCCCAGATGGCCATCAACAGAGGAATGGATAAAGATGTGGTGTATATATATATATATATATATATATATATATATATATATATATACACACACACACATATATACAGACATACATAGTGGAATATTATGTAGCCATCAAAAAACCCCAAAATCTTGCCATTTGCAATGATGTGGATGGAACTAGACGGTATTATGCTAAGCAAAATAAGTCAATCAGAGAAACACAATTATCATATGATCTCACTGCTATGTGGATTTAAGAAACAAAACAGAGGAGCATATGGGAAGGGAGGGAAACATAAAACAAGATGAAACCAGAGAGGTAGACAAACAATAATAGATTCTTAAGTATAGGAAACAAACTGAGGTTTACATATATAACACAACTTCTTTATCCATTCATTGGTCAATGGATATTTGGGCTCTTTCCATAATTTGGCTCTTTCTGACAATGCTGCTCTAAACATTGGGGGGCATGTGTCCCTTCAAATCAGTATTTTTGTATCCTTTGGATAAACACCTAGTAGTTCTATTTCAGAATCTTAGGGTAGTTCTATTTTTAACTTTTTGAGGAACCTCCATACTGTTTTCCACAGTGACTGCACCAGTTTGCATTACCACCAACAGTGCAAGAGGGTTCCCTTTCTCCAAGTTCTTGACAACACCTGTTGTTTCCTGTATTGTTAATTTTAGCCATTCTGACTAGTGGGAGGTGATATCTCATTGTAGTTTTGATTTGTATTTCCCTGATGCAGAGTGATGTTGAACATCTTTTCATGTGTCTGTTAGTCATCTGTATGTCTCTTTGGAAAAATGTCTTTTCATATCTTCTATCGATTTTTTAACTTGCTTCTTATCAGATATGTCATTTGCAAATAACTTCTCTCATTCCATAGATTGCCTTTTAATTTTGTTGATTATTTCCTTCACTGTGCAGAAGCTATTTATTTTGATGAAGTCCCAATAATTTTGTTTGTTTGTTTTGTTTTGTTTCCCTTGCCTCAGGAGACATATCTAGGAAGAAGTTGCTACAGCTGATGTTAAAGAGGTTACTGCTTGTGTTGTCCTCTAGGATTTTGATGTTTTCCTGTGTCACATTTACATCTTTCATCCATTTTGAATATATTTTTGTGTATGGTGTAAGAAAGTGGTCCAGTTTCATTCTTCTGCAGGTCGCTGTCCAATATTCCCAACACCATTTGTTGAAGAGACTCTTTTTTTCCATTGGGTATTCTTACCTGCTTTGTTGAAGATTAATCAACCATATAGTTTTAGGTCATTTCTGGGTTTTCTATTTTGTTCTATTGATCTTTGTGCCAGTACTGTACTGTCTTGATCACTACAGCTCTGTAATATAACTGTAGTCCAGAATTGTGATGCCTTCAACTTTGTTTTGCTTTTTCAGGATTGCTTTGTCTGTTTGGGATTTTATGTGGTTCCATACAAATTTTAGGATTGTTTGTTCTAGTTCTGTGAAAAATGTTATTGGTATTTTGATAGGCATTGCATTAAATGTGTACATTGTTTTGGGTAATATAGACATTTTAATATTTGTTCTTCCACTCTGAGATCATGGAATGTCTTTCCAGTTTTTTGTGTCATTTTCAATTTCTTTCATCAGTGTTTTATAGTTTTCAGAGTAATGTCTTTTACCTCTTTTTTTAGGATTATTCCTAGGTACCTAATGGTTTTTGGTGCAGTTGTAGATGGGATTAATTCCTTGATTTCTCTTTCTGTTGCCTCATTATTAGTCTACAGAAATGCAACAGATTTCTGTACATTGATTTTTATCCTGTGACTACTGAATTCCTACATCAGTCTTAGCAATTTTTTGGTGGAGTCCTTTGGGTTTTCTGTAAAGAGCATCATGTCATCTACAAGTCATGAAAGTTTGTATTCTTCCTTGATGATTTGGACATCTTTTATTTCTTTTTGTTGTCTGATAGCTGTGGTTAGGACTTCCAGTGCTATATTAAATAATAGTGATGAGAGTAGACATCCCTCTTTTGTTCTTGACCATAGAGTAAAAGCTCTCAGTTTTTTTGCCATTGAGGATATTAACTGTGGGTTTTCCATAGGTGGCCTTTATTATGTTGAAGTATATTCCCTATAAACCTACTTTGTTGAGAGTTTTTATTATGAATGGATATTGTACTTTGTGGAATGCTTTTTCTGCATCTATTGAAAGGATTATATGGTTCTTATCCTTTCTTTTATTAATGTGGTGTATCATGGTGATTTGTAAATATTGATCCACCCCTGAAACCCAGGTATCAATCCCACTTAATTGTGGTGAATGATTCTTTTAATGTACTGTTGGGTTCAATTTTTAGTATTTTATTGGGGATTTTTGCATCCATGTTCATCAGGGACATTGGCCTGTAATTCTACTATTTAGTGTGGTCTTTGGAATCAGGGTAATGCTGACCTCATAGAATGAACTTAGAAGTTTTCTCCCCTTTCTATCTTGTGGAATAGTTTGAGAAGAATAAGTATTAACTCTTCTTATATGCCTGGTAGAATTCCCCCATGGGAAGCCATCTGGCCCTGGACTTTTTTTCTTGGGAGATTTTTGACTACTGATTCAATTTCTTTGCTGGTTATTGGTCCATTAAGGTTTTCTATTTCTTCCTGTTTCAGTTTTGGTAGTTTATATGTTTCTAGGAATTTATCCATTACTTCCATATCATCCAATGTGTTGGAATATAGTTTTTCATAATATTCTCTCATAATTGTTCGTATTTCTGTAGGGTTGGTTATTATTTCTCCTCTCTCATTTGTGATTTTATTTATTTGGATCCTTTCTCTTTCATTTTTGGTAAGTCTGGCTAGGGGTTTATCAATTTAATTATTTTTTTTTCAATGAACTGACTCTTGGTTTCATTGATCTGTTCTATTGTTCTTTTATTTCTATATCATTTGTTTCTACTCTAATCTTTATTATTTCCTTCCTTCTGCTGGCTTTAGGCTTTGTTTGTTGTTCTTTTTTCTAGCTTCTTTAGATATAACTAAAATTCTATTTCTGGCCAAAATATATATGAGAGTAAAGTGATTTTAATACATACCATATCTAAAAAGAAAAAGAATAAAAGTTATTGGAGGATATACTTTATCAACAAGTAAGAAAATCAAGAGAAACAGAGGACACAGACAAAGGACACTCAAAAATAAATAAGGGATAAAGGAACATTTTAGATTATAGTGAAGAAGGCTCCGTAGGCAACAGATGGAGAAGGCCGGCAAATCTCTTTGGAGTGGGATTAAAGTCTCCAGAAAGGACTTTCATAGGAATATTAATTGGTGAGACACATGATATGTCTAAACTTCAAGGGAATATTTAGATAACTGATTAAGATTGTTGATATCTTTCTTTTCTCTGTCTCTTTTTTTTTCTTATGAAAACTATATGGAAAACAAAGTTAATGAAAATATTTCAAATGACTAGCTTCCAGGAAACAAAAAGTGGTGTAGGAAGAAAGGTTAATTATAGTTAACTAAATGGCTCAGAGGTATATCGGATTTAATTATAGCAAATTAAACAATGAATGTTGGTCTAGCCAAAATTATAGCATGACCATGTTTCAAGGATAATTGAATGGGGAAAGTATGCTTGTGTGGTGAGTGAGGTTGGGGGGAAGGGTGTGTCTATGGAAACATGTTTGTTCAATACTAGGAATAAATAATTCATGCCTTACACCAAAAACTCTAAGGAAGAAACATTAGTTTGTATTTTCAGGAGCATATATATAATTACCAAAATAATTGACTAAAAGACATTAAAAATAGTCACCTTTGGTGAGAGTCAAATGGAAAACAAAAGTGAAATAGAGGAGCTTTGTTCATTAAAATCCTTGCAGAAATAACTGATCATAAGCATATTCATATAACTTTGTTAAAATTAGACACTAAAAATATTTATAAGGCCATAAAGACAAAAGACATACAATTTGGGCTATATCATCTTTTAGAGTTCCATGGTGTTCTATTTCCTCAAAAGTGTAGGGGATCTCTAGGCCACTTTCTCCCTTCTTTGGTTAAGCATTAGCATCATGTTTCAGATTAAAAGATACTGGAATCTATGTACTTAAAATTTTGACTTGATAATTGAATCCTTGCACCATCATCTCCATTAAGGAGCTGTATTATCCAGCACCATATATAGCACATTCAAGGTAAGCAAGAAATAGTGCCAAATATATACATACATTGTTGCAGTACCATAGATTATTTTATTGATGTAAATTAAGATTATATGGGAATATGCACAAATTGAATCAGAGGCATATCCTAAATAAAAGAATAGCATGGGAACTCAAAGTTAATAATGCTGTTGAGAATATTATGCAAAAGGAAAAACAGCTAGAATTAAAGATTTAGATTAGTGCTTGAATTAAGTCAGTGGATAATGGTAGTGATGGTGATGGCGGGAATCACTTTGAGGATCAAATTATATATATTTTTGAAATTTTCTACTGGATAATTAAGTATACAAGTATAATTAGGTTTGATCTACTTATCATCACCTATAGCCTTTGTGTTAAATTCTAAGTGAAGCTAGGTTATAGATACAAATTAATAAAAATGAAAAACATATGTAGAATGTGACTCATTTTCAAATCTATATGTAAGATAGGCTAAAAAGTGCAAATTATAAAAATAAAAGGGATATGAATAAAAATTGGAAATGTTTGGTATTTATTAATGAAAATGGAGAAAGATGAGGTGGCTGAGATTAGTGATGACAACTATGAACATATGACAGCTGTGTCACCAGAATTGAATCAAATGGAATTTCATGATCTTTAATTTTCATTGTCTAATTAATTTTTGCAATGTGGATGTGTTTATTTCTATATTACATATAAAAGAAATTAGTTTGGAGAGAAGTTATATAGACGGCCCAAGGGTACACAGATAGTAATATGAAGAGCAAGATGTTAAACCCAATTCAGTCTGGTTACAAATACACAGTTTGACATACTACATCACACTATCCTTTCGTCCTATGCAATTTAGGAGGATTCTCATGTTTGTCTTGTTACTGTTGTAAGCTAATATTCTACTGCTGCCATATTTATCATCCTTGATCTGAGATGATGCACTACAGGTATAAGCAATTGATAGAAAAATTTTCACACTTGCTTTTGCGAAGAGGGACCCAGTATGCACACGTCATATCAATTAATTCAGCATTCTGCAAATCTTGGGTATTAAATGAATATATTATGATAATAAATGCATGAAATAGGTAATGTATTTTTTGGCGATAGATCTTTGGCAATTTGAAGTGATTTTCCCTAGAGAAAAACAATCATGTTTTGACGAAACTATGTTGCTGGTCAGGAGACCATTCAGTCCTCATTGTACTGTTTTTCTGAATCATGATATTCTCTGTTGTTGTGCATTTAGCAAAATGTTGCTTTACTGAGACTTGGACCTTAGTCATCTAACAACATGCAGAATCCCAAATTGTAGATCAGATAACCCTTTTTAAGCACAGGTTTTTCAATGAAATGGTTTTTATTTAAAGGTCCTGTGCTTATGGGACATTTTCTTCCTGCTGTGCATGGCAACATAAGGAAAATAAATGAAAATTGAAGCAAGACGCCTTGGGCTTGATTCACTAAACTTGATTTGAGGAAATATATTTTCATTATATAGTAAATTTCTTCTCAGGTAAAATTTCCATATTTTGTGTGAGGTATGTATATATGAAAATTTAGGCTAATAATTCATGTACTCTTTTACATTATAATGCCAAATAAAAATTCCATTATAGTTTCAAGTCTGTAAATTCATTGAGATAGATATTATAATATGATTTGTTATATTCTCAATTGAAATCCATTTAAGGAACACAACACTGTAAATTTCTTTCATTCAATGTTGAAAATATGATCTAACATGGGTGTTCAAAACACATATAAGAATTATCTAATTGAGACATTTTACACAGTGCCTTGAGAATAGTACATATTTGAGGAATAAACACTTAAAGAATAAATATATGGAAGACAGAAAAACTAAGGGAAGGAAGGAAGGATGAAAAGGAGGGAGGAAGGAAGGAAGACTTATGTATTTTTGGTATCTCACCCTGCCCAACATACCATACATACAAATAACATTGCTTATTGTTTTCCACATTATTTAACTTCAGAGCAGTGGCTATCATGTGCATAGTTCCCCATAGAACAATACCTGCAACAACAACAATGAGGACCAGACAAAACAAAACAAAACAAACCCTTGTTCGAAAAAAAAAAAAAATGACAGATACTTTCTATTACCTTTCTATTCACTTTTAACGGTTCATAAAGATAAATGTATATGTAAGTAACAGAAAACTCTCAAATACAACTGAATTTTTTTCTAATTAGAATTATAAATAAGCTTCCATTTCCTTAGGAAAAAGAGAGAGATAGAGAAAATTAAAAGAAGAAAAAAATCAACCTAACTGCTAAAAGTCCCAAGTCACAGAGATAATACAGTATGTGCAAACAAATACAGTATAGCAGATTGTTTGCCATTGATTAAGCACTATAAATCAACAGAAGGATCAGACTCTCCACAACTAACAATAAGAAGAAAAATAACAACATAATTTCAGTGAAACAGAATAATCTACAGTCATGTCAATGTTTGACCATATACGGAAAACTATATGTTATTTAGAATGAGAAAGGCTGATGGAGACTGAAATGGAATAATAAATATCAATCAATTCTTATAGATATTATATCTGGAGAAGATGTAGTGGACAGTCAGGGCACGATGGATACATGCAAACTTCCCTAGAACAACTTTTGATTCAGGCGGCATTTAAGTTGTGAACAGTTTCACCCTATATTAAGATAAACATCTTCACTTATCTATTTCCCTGGAATTAAGTTTGACTACTTTGTGACGTAGTTACACACACAGCATACACAAACACACCAAACACACATGACTTTGGCTAAATATACATAAGCTATGTGCACTCATACACTGAAATGTTTTGCACCTGTAAAAATAAGAAAAAAATCTCTAAAAGCTAATATGGAGTGATTTAAAGAATATATTGCTAAGTAAGAAGCAAAATGAAGAGGAATAGGAACACTCATTGTTGATGGGAATACAAAATGGTACAAACACTTTGGAAGACTTACAAAAGTAAACATACTCTTCCTACATGATCCAGCAATCATTCCCTTAGGTAATTACCTAAAATAATAGACAATGTATCTGCATGAAAACATGCACTTGGGTTTATAGCAGCTTTGTCCATAATTACCAAACTTGGAAGTAACCAAGATATCTTTCAGTAAATGAATGTGTAAATAAAGTGTAGTACATCCAGACAATGGAATACCATTCAGTGATTTAAAAAAAAATCTAACAAGCCATAAGAATACAGAGAAGAGACATAGAAGAAACTTAAGTGCTTATTACTAAGTGAACAAAGCCAACTGAAAATGCTACCTCTATGTGACTATACATGACAATCTGGAAAAAGCAAAACTATGGGGACAATAAAAAGATCAGTAGTGGTCAGGGGTTAAGGGGATGGAGGGATAATAGGCAGAGGACAGAGAATTTTTAAGGTAGTGAAACTACTCTATGCGATACTATAATAGTGGATATATATCATTTTATATGGTTGTCAAAACCCATAGAATGTGTAACATCAAGAGTGAACCCTAATGTACTCTATGGATTGAGGGTGAAATGATGTGCCAGTGTAGTGTCATCAACTGCAACAAATGTACCACTCTGGTCCAGAATGTTGATAATGGGGGAGACTTGTGGGGCCAGAAGACATATAGGAACTCTTAATTTCTGCTCAATTTTGCTTTCAATCTAAAGCTGCTCTAGGGGGGAAAAGATGGCAGAGGAGTATGGGACCCTATTCTGACCAGTCCCCAGAATTGAGCTGGATTTCTACCAGACCACTCTGAACACCCATGAAATCAGCCTGAGATGTAAGAAGATAGATCTGGATCTCTACAAACAGAATATCGTGGGCGGCTGGTTTCAGGTATGAAGAGGGGAATTATGATTCCGCGGGCAGATATCAGAGGACAAATGGAAGTGGGAAGGAGCCAGTGGTTGGGATCTTACTCTGCCGGTGATCCATAGCCTCCTGCGCTGGGGACCAGGCACAGACTCCCAGACCAGTAGTGGCGGGGGAAAGGACTTTAGGGCAGCCCCCCAGACTGAAACCTAGAGGGGCAGGGCATGCTTGCAAACGGGGGGTCGCTGGCAGTTTTAGAAGCACAAAGGGCAGAGATGTGCCCCAACTTGGAGGTGAGGACTGTGAGTGCTGCTGAGGGGTACACAACCCAGGACACTGTAGTTTACAGCAGCACAGACAGGAAATGGAGAGAGTGTGGCCTGGAGAGCTCACTGATGAACAGACTGTGATCTCTATGCAGAGGTTTGGAAACAGTCTCTTCTGCTCTCTCAGAAGAGATGTGGAAAGCCTCCAGGGAAAGCCGCCAGAGAACAAAAGCCCCCCAAAACCGGTTTTCACTGAGCCCATCCCCCACCACAGGGGGCAGGGCAACTCTGCCCAAACAGGGTTGCCTGAGTAACAGTGCAGCAGGCCCCTCCCCCAGAAGATAGACTGGGAAAACAAGAGGCCAGCAACCCTAAGGTCCATAGAAAACAGGTGCATCTTGGGTTGTGGTCAATAATTTGGACTCTATACTTTCCCTCAACCACCCCTCAACAGAATGACTAGGAGGAATCCCCAAAATAGGAAAGACTCAGAGATTATGACTTATGTCACAGATTTACAAATGGATTCAGACATAACCAAGATGTTGGAGATGGAATTCAGACTAGAAACTGTGAAGACAATAGCTAGAATGGAAAAATCAATTAATGACAACATAGAGTCTCTAAGGGCAGAAATGAAAGCTGCATTGGCAGAACTTAAAAATGCTATCAATGAGATCCAACCTAATCTAGATAATCTAACAGCTAGGGTAAGTGAGGCAGAAGAACAAATTAGTGACCTGGAAGACCATTTAAAAGATAAAAAGAGAAAAGAGGAGGCCAGGGAAAAACAACTCAGAATCCATGAAAATAGAATCAGAGAAATAAATGACACCATGAAACGTTCCAATGTCAGAATTATTGGAATCCCTGAGGGGGTGGAGAGAGAGAGAGAGGGCTAGAAGATATATTTGAGCAAATCGTAGCTGAGAACTTCCCTAATCTGGGGAATGAAACAAACATTTGTGTCCTAGAGGCAGAGAGGATGTATGTAATAGTAATTGGGATGTAATAGTAAAACTCACAAATCTTAGAACCCTGGCATGTAATAGTAAAACTCACAAATCTTAGAACCAAGGAAACCATCTTAAGGGCAGTTTGGGGCAGAGATTCCTTACGTACAGATGGAGGAACATCAGAATAACGTCAGACCTATCCACAGAGACCTGGAAAGCCAGAAAGGCCTGGCAAGACATATTCAGAGTACTAAATGAGAAGAACATGCAGCCAAGAATACTTTATCCAGCAAGGCTATCATTTAGAATAGATGGAGAGATACAGAGCTTCCAAGACCAGCATAAACAGAAAGAATGTGTGACAATATCTTGCCGGCTCTGCAAGAAATATTAAGAGGGGGTCCTATAAAAGGAGAAAGACCCCAAGAGTGATATACAACAGAAATTTACAGCAAAAATCTATAAAGACAAAGTGTTCACAGGAAACATGGTGATAATTCATATCTTTTAATAATCACTCTCAACATGAACAACCTAAATGCTCCCATAAAATGGCACAGGGTTGCAGATTAGATAAAAAGACAGGACCCATCTATATGCTGTCTACAGAGACTCATTTTGAACCTAAAGATACATCCAGACTGAAAGTGAAGTGATGGAGATCCATCTTCCATGCCAGTGGACCTCAAAAGAAAGCTGGGGTAGCAATTCTTATATCAGAAAAATTAGATTTTAAACTAAAGTCTGTATTTAGAGACACAGAAGGACACTATATCATTCTTAAAGGGTCTATCCAACAAGAAGATCTAACAATTGTAAATATCTATGCCCCCAACATGGGAGCAGCCATCTACATAAGCCAACTCTTAACCAAAATAAAGAGTCATATTGATAACAATACGTTAATTGTAGGAGACTTCAATACTCCACTCTCAGCAATAGATCATCTAAGCAGAAAATCAACAAAGAACCAAGAGCTTTGAATGACACACTGGACCAGATGGACCACATAGATATATACAGAACATTCCACCTTAAAACAACAGAATACTCATTCTTCCTGAGTGCACATGGAACTTTCTCCAGAATAGACCACACACTGGGTCACAAATCAGGTCTCAACTGATACCAAAAGACTGAGATTGTTCCCTGCATATCCTCAGACCATAGTGCTTTAAAACTAGAATTCAAACACAAGAAAAAATTTGGAAGAAATTCAAACACTTGGAAGCTAAAGACCACTCTGCTCAAGAATGTTTAGGTCAACCAGGAAATCAAAGAAGAACTTAAACAATTCATGAAAACCAATGAGAATGAAAACACATCAGTCCAAAACATATGGGATACTGCAAAGGCAGTCCTAAGGGGGAAATACATAGCCATCCAAGCCTCACTCAAAAAAATAGAAAAATCTGAAATCACCAACTAACTCTACACCTTAAAGAACTAGAGAAAAAGCAAAAAATGATGCCAAAGCCATGCATTAGAAGATAAATAATTAAGATTAGAGCCAAGATCAATGAATTAAAAACCAGAAACACAGTAGATTAGATCAATGAAACTAGAAGCTGGTTCTTTGAAAGAATTAATAAGATCAATAAACCACTGGCCAGACTTATCCAAAAGAAAGGAGAAAGGACCCAAATTAATAAAATCATGAATGAAAAGGGAGAGATCACGATTAACACCAAGGAAATAGAAACAATTATTAGAAATTATTATCAAGAACTATATGCCAATAAACTGAGCAATCTGGATGAAATGGATGCCTTCCTAGAAACCTATACACTTCCAAGAATGAAACAGGAAGAAATTGACAACCTGAATAGGCCAATAAGCAGTAATGAGATTGAAGCAGTGATCAAAAACCTCCCAAAAGAACAGGAGTCCAGGGCCTGATGGATTCCCTGGGGAATTATACCAAACATTCAGGGAAGAAATAACTTTTCTCCTGAAGCTGTTACAAAAAATAGAAACAGAAGGAAAGCTTCCAGACTCATTCTATGAGGCCAGGATTACCATAAGCCCCAAACCAGGCTGCAACCCCGTCAAAAAGGAGAATTTCAGACTGATATCCCTGATGAATATGGATTCCAAAATCCTCAACAAAATCCTAGCTAATAGGATCCAACAATACATTAAAAGAATCATCCACCACCACCAAGTGGGGTTTATCCCCCGGATGCAAGGGTGGTTCAACATTTGCAAATCAATTAGTGTGATAGAACACATTAGTAAAAGGAGAGAGAAGAACCATATGGTCCTCTCAATTGATGCAGAAAAAGCATTTGACAAAATACAGCATATTTCCTGATTAAAACTCTTCAAAGTATAGGGATAGGGGGAACATTCCTCAAGTTCATAAAATCCATTTATGAAAAACCCACAGCAAATATCATCCTCAATGGGGAAAAGCTAAGAGCCTTTCCCTTAAGATCAGGAACACATCAAGGATGCCCAATCTCACCACTATTATTCAACATAGTACTAGAAGTCCTAGCAACAGCAATCAGGCAACAAAAAGAAATAAAACATATTCAAATTGGCAAAGAAGTCAAACTCTCTCTTTTTGCAGATGACATGATACTTTATGTGGAAAACCCAAAGACTCCACCCCCAAATTACTAGAACTCATACAGCAATTCAGTAATGTGGCAGGATACAAAATCAATGCACAGAAATCAGTTGCTTTCTTATACACTATCAATGCAACTGTAGAAAGAGAAATTAGAGAAATGATTCTATTTACAATACCACGAAAAACCATAAGATACCTTGGAATGAACATAACCAAAGAGGTAAAGGATCCATACTCTAGGCCATCTGATGTTTGGGTAAACTTACTTAAATTTAGAGCATCCCTTCTCTTCTTCTGACCCTTGTCTCTAATCTAGAAAAAAGAAGTGCTGATTTTTTTCTGTCATATGCTCCATACACTCACCTATTCCCTACTTTACTCACAAAATGTCTTTTTACAGCGAAGTTTTATGAGTTTGTAACTTTCTTCAAGAGTTTAAGGGTGAAAAGAATGGTAACATTTTACTAAGCCGAAGCTTTTGAAGTACAATGAAGTCTCAATCTCCTCCCTCCTCCTTCTGACTCTTTAAAAATTAGTAACACTTCTCCCTTCCCTAGGCTCCTGTGTCATCTAAATCAGGTAAAACCACTTAGAGGCCAGCTGCTAACTCAATCATGACTACTTGGGAATTTTTCCATTGTAGTGGATAGCATCTTTTTTCACTAAGAGGAATTCCTTACTTATTGCTAAGAGAATAGCATTTTGTCCTACTTATTATTTAAAATTTCCTTTAACCTTTTCTTTAGCTGAGAAATTTAATACTTTATGAAGTAGAAACTGAAAAAGTATAATGTGATTTCTAAATGAATATATATATATATATATATATATATATATTCAGAATTAAGTGGAGATTGCATTCAATGGTATAAGCCTGGTTCTCACATTAAATAAGCTTAAATGATTTTCTTTATACTACCCTAATTAGGTACCACCTGTTTAACTTCCAAGAACTTCAAATGGACTAAAATTTTGAGCACCAAGTGGAACCAGGTATTCTACATGACTCATTTAATTCTAATACTTATATGGTCTCATTTTATTAATGAAAAACTAGATTTAGTAATTTTGAAAAGATTGTATCATTAAATGGAAGAACATGGAGTACAATCTCAGTCTGACTTTAAGATAAATGGCCTTTGAAAATCATCAAGTTGCGTTAGGGAAATCGAAAGTCTCTTAAGGCATTATCAAATAATCTTAAACTTTAAATTTTAATCTTAAACTTTAAATTTTAGAAGGAAAAATGTCATATGCAACATTCTGGATGAACCTGAAAGACATTATGCTAAGTGCAATAAGCCAGTCATATTGCATAATTCTATTTATGAGTTTCAGTTATGCACAATGAATAAGGTTTAGAGATCTGCTGTACAACTTTGTGTTCATAGTTAACAATACTATATTGTACCTAAAAAGTTTGTCAAGAGGGTAGATCTTGTGTTACATATTCTTATCATAATAAAAATAAATCAATAATAAAATAAAATAAAAGTGGGCGCCTGGGTGGCTCAGTTGGTTAAGCGACTGCCTTCGGCTCAGGTCATGATCCTGGAGTCCCGGGATCGAGTCCCGCATCGGGCTCCCTGCTCAGCAGGGAGTCTGCTTCTCCCTCCGACCCTCTTCCCTCTCATGCTTTCTATCTCTCATTCTCTCTCTCTCTCAAATAAATAAATAAAATCTTTAAAAAAAAATAAAAAAAATAAAAGTTACTTTGGATTTTGGAGCAAAAGTAAAAGTGAGTAAAATGAAGCAAAATAAAAAATTTAATTCTGTAAATTCAAGTGTTTAAACATAAAACAGAAGAAGACTGGCATCTTGTAATTGGATTCTATTTCTTACAAATATTAAATTATTTTAAGGAACATAAAAAGTATTCCAATTCCACCAACTTTATTTTATAAGTATATTACATATTTTCATATTTCAAATTTTTATATAGCACTAATATTAATTTAAAAAAACATGTGAGAGAAGCTCTATTTCAACTGATGATTTATCTTTCCTGTGGAAAATTCAAGAAAATCTCATCATGAACTATCTCTGTATACCTCCTGTTGTTAGCAAGTCTAAACCTCCAATAAATCTCTCACCACTGAATCTCATCCCCTTATGGCTCTGTAAATTCCCTAGTGACCCAATTTTCCTCATCCTCCTACTTCCAAACCTTACCACTGTTCCCCTTGTAACACCTTTTGTCAACTGCAGCCCCCATCTCCCACCCAGTTTCAAACCCTTCTTTGAACTCCCCTTTTATCACCTTATTTTGCTGAAGATGTGACAGCCAATGCAGCCTTCAAAATGTAAGCTGTTATACTACATGTATTACAAGGCCTAAAGATGGTATATCTCCTTGTATCTCATTTGAATATACAGACCATTTGTTATATCTCAAAAACCAAGAATTCTTTCAAGTTATGCCATTATTCTTTACTATCTCCTGTCTTTAATGTTGGCATCTACTAATATTTCTCACTCCTCTTCATTCTTTTTTTTTTTAAACACTTTATCTATTTGAGAGAGAGAGAGAGGAGGAAGAGGAGAAGAGGGAGAACAACAAGTAGACTCTGCACTGAGCACAGAGCCCAAGCCCAACACAGGGCCCAATCTCAGGACCCTGAGATCATGACCTGAGCTGAAATCAAGAGTTGGATGCTCAACCCACTGAACCATGCAGGCACTGCATCACACCTCTTCATTCTTGAATTTTTTTCATTCTGTCACCTAGTTTACCATTTTCTCTTACATCACCATTTTTGTCATTATTCTTGACATGGTCTAAATTTATATTAAGGATTGATTCAATTCCCTGGCCTCCTAGGTCTTTGGCATCTACACTTCCCATAACCTACTTCTTAATTCTACTTTACTTATCTCTCCAGTGGTACACATTTTTGTTATCAATTACTACATCATCTCTGAAATCCTAAATTCATACATTCAATTCTTTCACCACATTTACTATTTTCTCTGCTCCTTTACATGAGTGCAACCACTGCACGCATTTTTCTGTCCCACAAACAAATCCAGTTATTCCATTTGTCGGCTCCTCCTGTTTTCTTTTTCTTATTTTCCAACTTAGATTTCATGCCTCCCCACCAGAACCACACAGTTCATAAACTCTTTACTCTCTTGTACTTCACTCCCTACTCCAGCACCTTGCCTGGAAAATTCTAAACCCCAGTGATGAACAAATTTTACCTTTTCTGCATCTTCGCATCAGTAGCTGAACATGGCTAGTGAAAACTATAGGTCCCTGCTAACTGGGTTCCATTTAATTGTACCATAAACCTCAAATGGGAACTCAGCACCAGTGGTGAAAGTGCTCATTTCCCTAAGGATTTCACTCTTTTGCCTTTCAAGAAGATGATTTCATACCTATTTTTCTAATATACAAATCTCTAGTACTATCTTCCATTTCTCATTTTGAGTTGAACTCACCTCTCTTGACACGTTGAGAAAATAAAGGAACTAATTATCTGTAGCTATGCATTTAATCTCCCTTCCATGCTCTTAAAAAGGGTGAATTTGCCTACCATACTTGAAATAGTTTACAAATCATTTTTATTCCACATTAGGTTTTTGAAATTTATTTATACCAATATACATGGTGTTTGTTTATTGATTTTGGCTTAAATACATTATTTTGCTGAATAAATAAATATGTATCTACTTTTTCATACTTCTACTGAAAGATGGTTGCATTATCGGTATACTTACAATGTTAAGAGGCCTGCAGTGAACATTCATAAAATTGTTCCCTTGTCTGCCGTGTGGAAAAGTTTTTCTCAGTGTAGATTTCTGAATGCAGAATTATTGGATTCCCAAGTATGCACATTGTCAAAACTTTAATTGATTAGAGTCAAATTTCTCTTCAAAGTGATTTTAACAATTTACACTCCCAATAGCAATTTAAATGTTATATTTTTAACATATTATACTCAACACTGATAAAAGAAATAAGTTATCAGATTTTAAATCTCGCAGAACTGACAGATGTGAAAACTATGTCTAGTTCTAACTTGAATTTTTTTGGTCATTACTAATGTTGAGTGTTCTTTCATATGTTTAACAGTCATTCAGATTTCCCCTTCTATGAATTGCCTGTGATACCTTTTGCCATTTTTCTACTGAAGATTTTAATTTCTAAACATTTTAAATCATAAAATATATCACAACAGAATGTGTAAAAACATCCAGATGTAGAGCATAACAAATTTGCAAAAGCAACAACAATGTAATTACTCTATACTGCAGTTTCACCTGTTTTCAAAATTTATAGAAATGAAATCATTCAGTATTTTTGTTTCTGTCTTCTTCCATTCAGTATAATATTTAAAAATTCATCTAAGTAACTCTATAGTTTATAATTTTTGGTTGCTCTGGTATATTCCCTTGTATAAATGTATCATTATTTGTTCATTTTATTCTTGATCTCATTTTGAGTTGCTTTCATTTTATTTGTCATGAATAATGATATTATGAACTATTTCCACAGAATAAATGTTTGTGGTAAAACTCCCTAATTGAAGAGTATATGAATGCTCAGCTACATAAAGTAACACCTGTTGTTTGATTTTGCTGTTCTTATTGTTTTAGCTTTAAAAATAAAAGTATAACTTTTATGGGCTTTTTATATTTTTACTGCCAGCATAAGCTCTAATTGCTCCAAATTCTTCCCAACATGGTATTGTTAGACTTTGTATTTTTTAATTTTAGTCTTTTAGATTTGTATTGTGTATATATTCATGGCTTTGCCATTCATTTCATTACAGTTAGATTCACCACCTGCTTAAAATATTTGGCTATCTATGTATCCTCTTTTCTGAAGACTTTTTAGAGTTTCCTTTTAAGAAATCTCCCTCTCTCTCTCCCTCCTTCCCTTTTCTCTTTCATTTTTTCTTTGCTGCAAAAATTTATATTAGGTTATCTGACTTTTCTTACTAATATATTTCAATTCTAAAACTGTTATGAATATAATCCCTTTGCCAGTTACATATGTGGCAAATATCGTCTATCACATGGCTTCCTTTCCTTAATGATGTTTCTGAAGTTTATGACATTAATCAAATTTACATGCCTTTTCATTTACATATAGAACTGTGTGTGTGTGTGTGTGTGTTTATGGCATGAAGTTTGGTCATTTTCTCCATATTTTCAACTGCTCTTCAATTATATCTTTGTCATATACAAATATACACATGTGCATAATTCTGGATTTTCTAGTTTGCTTCACTGTTCTTGCTCAGGGATTGGCAAACTGTTTCTTAAAAGACCAGAGAGAAAACATTTTAGGCATTGGGCCATACATTCTGTGGTGACAAATTGGTGTAACATACAATAGCTATATTCTAATGAAACCTTATTTACAAAAAGTGATGATTGGCCTGTAGGTCACATGCTTGCAACTCTCAGTTTTGTCTAATCTTGATGTAGTATAGTCCTATTTAACAGTTATACTGTATGATAAATCTTACCATTTGGTAGAGCATTCTTACCATTTTGTTATTCTTCTTCAGAGTATTTGGGCCAGACTCAAAACTTTGTATCCCTTCATTAATTTTAAAATCAGCATGTTAGATTTCTTCATCCACCTTCCAAACATTCTAAGGAGATGTGTTACTGGGTATGCAATATATCTGTATTTCCATTTAATATAAATTGACATCTTGAGTTTTCAAATCATAAACAGTATGTTTATCTCCATGTATTTGGGTTTTCTGGAATATCTGTCAAAAGAGTTGTATTATTTTCTGCATAGATATCTTCCATATATTTTCTTAGATTTATTCAGAGGCACTAGATATTTTGATGCTACTGTAATTTTGTTTTAATTTCTAAATCTTATTGTTGTAAGTAAATATAGATTTCTAATGGAGATATGGAATGATATTGTTTTTATTATATTTTAATCTTTGTTGTCTTACTGTTCTTTTTTAAAAAATCAATTTATTTAGTTTTAAGTATTCTACACCCAAGGTGGGGCTCGAACTCACAACCCTGAGATTGAATCGCATGCTCTTGGAACTGAACCAGTCAGGTTCCCCTATTTTACTAGTCTTAAGTCATCGTTTACTCTTAGCAAGTGCAAGAATTAACTACCCTCCTCTTGCTTATCACAAAATGTTCAGTGCACATCATTGTTCCTGGAATCTACTATAGTAGATTCTCAAAATATATTTATTGAATGAATGAATGGAAAATGAATAATTAATAAATCTAAAGTGAAATGCTAACCATTATATGATGACTGTGCATTGGAAATATTGCAAGAGAAAATAATGCTTCTGCATTTATAAAGTTAAAATGAAAACAGCTTTAGTCTAAAAACTTTAAATCTATAAAATAATGATTCTTTGAATATTTTATTTAATTAATTAATTAATTAATTAATTTTATTTATTTATTTTTTGAGACAGAGGGAGAGAATGCAGGAGCAAGGAGGGGCAGAGGGAGAAAGAATCTGAAGTAGACTCCACACTGAGAGAGGAGTCCGACTTGGGGCCCTGTCTCATGACCACAAGGTCATGACTGCGAGATCATGACCTGAGCTGAAACCAAGAGTTGGGTGCTTAACCAACTGAGCCACCCAGGTGCCCCAAAATAATGTTTCTTTAAATGTGGTCTAGGGACAACTTCTTCAGAATTACTCAGGGGCTTATTAAAATGCTGATTACTCCAGCTTTGAACTGCTAATTTGGAATCTTTTGTGTAAGATTCATCATCTAATTAGAAAAACTAAATATACATATATTTATTTTACTCAACCCACATGCAACAAGGTATATTTCTTGAATTTATAAACCTGAAATATTTAATTAAATTTATTAAGTGGATGCTAACAAAATACAAAAGTCACATATTTAAATGTTTAATATACCTCTCCTAGGAAATTGAATAATACTATCACATTATGTCACAACTTCTTGCCATAATGAAGTATTCTTCTAGTCATCCTGTTTCAGATCTCTTAATTAGAAATTAGAGACTTGGTTTTCCAAATAATTTTGGAAATTAGCTTAAACCTCAGAATTGAAATACTACTGTTAATGAACTACAGCTCAAATCAGATGCCCCTGGGCTGTTGTGCTCTTGTATTTGAATTATAAGAAAATTACTAACATTTCAGCTAAGCTTTCTGTCTCCATTTTTAAAGATGATGATAGGTTTAGATGCCCAGCTAGAATTCAACAATGAAATGCCCTATGACTTCTTTCCTTGCAACTTCTTTTGTTTAGAAACACGTAAAAAGAAACTTGGCATTTTCTTTCATATTTTTGTTCAGATTTCCTACTGATGTTTTGGTTATTTCCTCATTTTAATAGTGAATTCTTCAATAAAATACATTTTAACTCTAACATTTGTATACGTAGCTCTCTGCAACTGTGACATTCAACTGTTATTCCATTTTCCTCAGGAGAGTGTGTTTTATTTATATTAATAGAATGACTTGAGTGATTGGCTCTGTATAAACCTGGCTCTTTTGTTCCTCTGTGCTTGTATCTCTGCAGGTAGAGTGGACAGGAGAAGACTGAGGGTCATACTTACTTTGTTTAAAAAATGATCTATTTGCCCTTGTCCATTTTTTTTTGTTTTTTTTCTAATTTTTTACTGTTATGTTAATCACCATATATTACATCATTTGTTTTGGTGTAGTGTTCCATGATTCATTGTTTGTTCATAACACCCAGTGCTCCATGCAGAATGTGCCCTCTTTAATACCCATCACCAGGCTAACACAACCCCCTACCCTCCTCCCCTCTAGAAACCTCAGTTTGTTTTTCAGGGTCCATCATCTCTCCTGGTTCGTCTCCCCCTATGACTTACTCCCCTTCATTCTTCCTCTCCTGCTATCTTCTTCTTTTTCTTTTTCCTTAAAATATGTTGCATTATTTGTTTCAGAAGTACAGATCTGTGATTCAACAGTCTTATACAATTCACAGCGCTCACCGTAGCACATACCCTCCCCAATGTCTATCACCCAGCCACCCCATCCCTCCCACCCCCGACCACTCCAGCAACCCTCAGTTTGTTCCTGAGATTAAGAATTCCTCCTATCAGTGAGGTCATATGATACATGTCTTTCTCTGATTGACTTATTTCACTCAGCATAACACCCTCCAGTTCCATCCATCTCGTTGCAAATGGCAAGATCTCATTCCTTTTGATGGCTGCATAATATTGCATTGTGTATATATACCACACCTTCTTTATCCATTCATCTGTCGATGGACATCTTGGCTCTTTCCACAGTTTGGCTATTGTGGACATTGCTGCTATAAACATTGGGGTGCACGTACCCCTTCGGGTCCCTACATTTGTATCTTTGGGGTAAATGCCCAGTAGTGCAATTGCTGGATCGAATGGTAGCTCTAATTTCAACTGAGGAACCTCCATACTGTTTTCCAGAGGGGTTGCACCAGCTTGCATTCCCACCAACAGTGTAGGAGGGTTCCCCTTTCTCCACATCCCCGCCAACATCTGTCGTTCCCTGACTTGTTAATTTTAGCCATTCTGACGGGTGTGAGGTGATATCTCATTGAGGTTTTGATTTGGATTTCCCTGATGCTGAGTGATGTTGAACACTTTTTCATGTGTCTGTTGGCCATTTGGATGTCTTATTTGGAAAAATATCTGTTCATGTCGTCTGCCCATTTCTTGATTGGATTATTTGTTCTTTGGGTGTTGAGTTGGATAAGTTCTTTATAGATTTTGGATACTAGCCCTTTATCTGATATGTCATTTGCAAATATTTTCTCCCATTCTGTCAGTTGTCTTTTGGTTTTGTGGAGTTTCTTTTGCTGTGCAAAAGCTTTTTATCTTGATGAAATCCCAATAGTTCATTTTTGCCCTGGCTTCCCGTAACTTTGGTGATGTTTCTAGGAAGAAGTTGCTGCGGCTGAGGTCGAAAAGGTTGCTACCTGTGTTCTCCTTTAGGATTTTGATGGACTCCTGTCTCACGTTTAGGTCTTTCAACCATTTGGAGTCTATTTTTGTGTGTGGTGTAAGGAAATGGTCCAGTTTCATTCTTCTGCATGTGGCTGTCCAATTTTCCCAACACCATTTGTTGAAGAGACTGTCTTTTTTCCATTGGACATTCTTTCCTGCTTTGTCAAAGATAAGTTGACCATAGAGTTGAGGGTCCATTTCTGGGCTCTCGATTCTGTTCCATTGATCTATGTGTCTGTTTTTGTGCCAGTACCATACTGTCTTGATGATGACAGCTTTGTAATAGAGCTGGAAGTCCGGAATTGTGATGCCGCCAGCTTTGCTTTTCTTTTTCAATATTCTTCTGGCTATTCGGGGTCTCTTCTTGTTCCATACAAATTTTAGGATTCTTTGTTCCATTTCTTTGAAAAAAGTGGATGGTATTTTGATGGGGATTGCATTGAATGTGTAGATTGCTCTAGGTAGCATTGACATCTTCACAATGTTGGTTCTCCCAATCCATGAGCATGGAACGTTTTTCCATTTCTTTGTGTCTTCTTCAATTTCTTTCCTGAATATTTTATAGTTTTCTGAGTACAGATCCTTTGCCTCTTTGGTTAAATTTATTCCTAGGTATCTTATGGTTTTGGGTGCAATTGTAAATGGGATCGACTCCTTGATTTGTCTGTCTTCTGTCTTGTTGTTGGTGTATAGGAATGCCACTGATTTCTGTGCATTGATTTATAGCCTGCTACTTTACTGAATTCCTGTATGAGTTCTAGCAGTTTTGGGGTGGAGTCTTTTGGGTTTTCCACATACAGTATCATATCAATGCAAAGAGTGAGAGTTTGACTTCCTCTTTGCCGATTTGGATGCCTTTGATTTCTTTTTGTTGTCTGATTGCTGTGGCTAGGACTTCTAATACTGTGTTGAATAGCAGTGGTGAGAGTGGACATCCCTGCCGCGTTCCTGACCTTAGGGGAAAAGCTCTCAGCTTTTCCCCATTGAGAATGATATTCGCTGTAGGTTTTTCGTAGACCCCTTTTATGATATTGAGGTATGTACCCTCTATCCCTATACTCTGAAGAGTTTTGATCAAGAAAGGATGCTGTACTTTGTCAAATGCTTTTTCTGCATCTATTGAGAGGATCATATGATTCTTGTTTTTTCTTTTGTTAATGTATTGTATCACGTTGATTGATTTGCGGATGTTGAACCACCCTTGCAGCCCAGGGATAAATCCCACTTGGTCGTGGTGAATAATCCTTTTAATGTACTGTTGGATCCTATTGGCTAGTATTTTGGTGAGAATTTTTGCATCCATGTTCATCAAGGATATTGGTCTGTAATTCTCCTTTTTGATGGGGTCTTTGTCTGGTTTTGGGATCAAGGTAATGGTGGCCTCATAAAATGAGTTTGGAAGTTTTCCTTCCATTTCTATTTTTTGGAACCATTTCAGGAGAATAGGTATTAATTCTTCTTTAAATGTCTGA
This sequence comes from Eumetopias jubatus, assembly GCF_037043125.1. NCBI lineage: Eukaryota > Metazoa > Chordata > Mammalia > Carnivora > Otariidae > Eumetopias > Eumetopias jubatus. Next base: position 78,968,360 of record NW_028274819.1, read on the forward strand.
TAGAATTCCCCTGGGAAGCCATCTGGCCCTGGGCTTTTGTTTCTTGGGAGATTTTTGATGACTGCTTCAATTTCCTTAGTGATTATAGGTCTGTTCAGGTTTTCTATTTCTTCCTGGTTCAGTTTTGGTAGTTGATACATCTCTAGGAATGCACCCATTTCTTCCAGGTTATCTAATTTGCTGGCATAGAGTTGCTCATAATATGTTCTTATAATTGTTTGCATTTCTTTGGTGTTGGTTGTGATCTCTCCTCTTTCATTCATGATTTTGTTGATTTGGGTCATTTCTCTTTTCTTTTTGATCGATCTGGCCAGGGGTTTATCAATCTTGTTAATTCTTTCAAGAACCAGCTCCTAGTTTCGTTGATCTGTTCTACTGTTCTTTTGGTTTCTAGTTCATTGATTTCTGCTCTGATCTTTATTGTTTCTCTTCTCCTGCTGGGTTTAGGCTTTATTTGCTGTTCTTTCTCCAGCTCCTTTAGGTGTAGGGTTAGGTTGTGTATTTGAGACCTTTCTTGTTTCTTGAAAAAGGCTTGTGTTGCTATATACTTTCCTTTCAGGACTGCCTTTGCTGTATCCCAAAGATTTTGGACAGTTGTATTTTCATTTTCGTTGGTTTCCATGAATTTTTTTTAATTCTTCTTTAATTTCCTGGTTGACCCCTTCATTCTTTAGTAGGATGCTCTTTAGCCTCCATGTATTTGAGTTCTTTCCGACTTTCCTCTTGTGATTGAGTTCTAGTTTCAAAGCATTGTGGTCTGAAAATATGCAGGGAATGATCCCAAACTTTTGGTACTGGTTGAGACCTGATTTGTGACCTAGGATGTGATCAATTCTGGAGAATGTTCCATGGGCACTAGAGAAAAATGTGTATTCCGTTGCTTTGGGGTGGAATGTTCTGAATATGTCTGTGAAGTCCATTTGGTCCAGTGTGTCATTTAAAGTCTTTATTGCCTTGTTGATCTTTTGCTTAGATGATCTGTCCATTTCAGTCAGGGGGGTGTTAAAGTCCCCCACTATTATTGTATTGTTGTCAATGTGTTTCTTCGCTTTTGTTATTAATTGCCTCATATAATTGGCTGCTCCCATGTTCAGGGCATAGATATTTACAATTGTTAGATCTTCTTGTTGGATAGACCCTTTAAGTAGGATATAGTGTCCTTCCTCATCTCTTATTACAGTCTTTGTTTTAAAATCTAGTTTGTCTGATATAAGGATGCCCACCCCAGCTTTCTTTTGGTGTCCATTAGCATGGTAAATGGTTTTCCACCCCCTCACTTTCAATCTGGGGGTGTCTTTGGGTCTAAAATGAGTCTCTTGCAGACAGCATATTGATGGGTCTTGTTTTTTAATCCAATCTGATAGCCTGTGTCTTTTGATTGGGGCATTGAGCCCATTTACATTCAGGGTAACTATTGAAAGGTATGCATTTAGTGCCATTGTATTGCCTGTAAGGTGACTGTTACTGTATGTTGTCTGAGTTCCTTTCTGATCTTTGCTGCTTTTAGGCTCTCTCTTTGCTTAGAGGACCCCTTTCAATATTTCTTGGAGGGCTGGTTTCATGTTTGCAAATTCCTTTAGTTTTTGTTTGTTCTGGAAGCTTTTTATCTCTCCTTCTATTTTCAATGACAGCCTAGCTGGATATAGTATTCTTGGCTGCATATTTTTCTCGTTTACTGCTCTGAAGATATCTTGCCAGTCCTTTCTGGCCTGCCAGGTCTCTGTGGGTAGGTCTGTTGCCAATCTAATGTTTCTACCATTGTAGGTTACATATCTCTTCTCCCGAGCTGCTTTCAGGATTTTCTCTTTGTCTCTGAGACTCGTAAGTTTTACTATTAGATGTCGGGGTGTTGACCTATTATTATTGATTTTGAGATGGGTTCTCTGTGCCTCCTGAATTTTGATGCCTGTTTCCTTCCTCACATTAGGGAAGTTCTCTGCTATTATTTGCTCCAATATACCTTCTGCCCCTCTCTCTCTTTCTTCTTCTTCTGGGCTCCCAATTATTCTAATGTTGTTTCGTCTTATCGTATCACTTATCTCTCGAATTCTGCCCTCGTGATCCTGTAGTTGTTTCTCTCTCTTTTTCTCAGCCTGTTTACTTTCCATCATTTGGTCTTCTATATCACTGATTCTCTCTTCTGCCTCATTTATCCTAGAAGTTAGTGCCCCATTTTTGATTGGACCTCATCAATAGCCTTTTTGATTTTGACTTGGTTAGATTTAGTTCTTTTATTTCTCCAGAAAGGTTTTCTCTAATGACTTCCATGCTTTTTTCAAGCCCAGCTAGTATCTTTAAAGTCATGATTCTGAACTCTAGGTCCAACATCGTACTAATGTCCGTATTGAGTAGGTCCCTGGCTGACGGTTCTACCTCTTGTTCTTTTTGCTGAGGTGATTTTTTCCTCTTGTCATTTTGTCCAGAGGGGAATAGATGAATGAGAGAACAAAATGCTAACAGGTTTACAACGTCCCCAGTAAATATACTGTATACAAATCAGAAAAGACCTGAAACCAGGGGACAATAAAGGAAAAGAAAGAAAAAAGAAAGAGAAAAAAAAAAGAAAAAAAAGTTAAAAACAAAAACAGAACAATACAAAAAAAGCAGAATGTGATCAAATATGATCAGGCTAGTGCATAGATCAGTGCCACACACTAGATTTTGGGCGTATTTTGGTCTGTTAGAAAAAAGTGCCTCCTAAAATCTTAAAGGAAGAAAGACATATATGTACAAAATAAGGGTTGATACAATGAAGGGATAGAAGATGACTGTAAAGATGAAAATTATAAAAGATTTTATAAAAGGACTTGATAAGATAAGAAGTTGTTTGAAAAAAGAAGGATTAAAAAAAAAAGAAAAAAGGGAGAGAATATGATCAGGCAGGAGACTAGAACAGAGCCATACACTAGTGATTTAGGGTATATTTTTATCTGTTAGAAGAAACTGTATCTCAAAATTTTAAAGAGAGAACAACTTATATATATATGCCAAAAATAAGGATAACTACTATGAAGGGATAAAATATGACTCTAAAAATGAAAAATAAAAAATGTTTTTTTTTTTTAAACAGATTGATAAGATGTTGGTTGAAAAAGGGAAAAAGAAAAAAAAACAGTTAACAAAAATTAACTTTGATGAACTAATGAATCATGGTAAAAAATAGCCATGAATTCTATGTGCAGTATTCCCCTAGCGCTGGAGTTCTCCCGTTCTCCTTGATCGGTAAACTTGGTCTGGCTTGCTGGCTGTTCGTGCTGATCTTCTGGGGGAGGGGCCTGTTGCTGTGGTTTCCAAATGTCTTTGCGGGAGGCTGAATTGCCCCGCCCTTGTCGGTCCGGGCTAAGCAAGGTGCTCGGGTTTGATCTCAGGAGCTTTTGTTCCCTGTAAGCTCTCTGTACAGCCTTGGAGGACCAGGGCAAAAATGGTGGCCTCCCAATCTCCACCCGGAGGAGCTGAGATCTCGGGGCCCTGCTCCTCAGTGTGCCCCCAGAGAAAACCTGTCACTCCCGTGTCCCCGGTCTCCGGCCGCTCTCCGTGCTCACCCAGCCTGTGATCGAGCGTTGCCATCTCTGGCACCCGACCCCGTGTGGAGTCTCCAAACCCAGCAGATCCCTGCGGTGCATTCCCGCACCGCTCCTCCCCAGGAAGGAAGGGGAGTCTCCCCGGATCTGCCGCTTGTTGGGTCCCTGCTGGAGGAGCAGTGGCCCGACTGGGCCACGGATCACAGTTTATGGCAACCCCGAGCTGAGAGCCCGCGCCTCGGCTCCGTCTCTGCAGCCGGCTTCCCTGCTCCGATACCTGGGAGTTCTGGCGCACTCAGGCTCCCCCGGTCTTTCTGTGACCCCAAGGGTCCTGAGACCACACTGTCCCGGGAGGATTCCACCCCCTGCTTAACCACTGCATCGACGTCTCTCAGCGGAGCCGACTTCTAAAAGTTCCGATTTTGTGCTCCACCACTCTATCACTTGCCAGAAGCGGCCGGCGGGGGCCCCTCCCCCGCCGTCTATCCTCCCGAATATCGCCTCGGATTCACTTCTCCACACGTCCTACCTTCCAGTAAGTGGTTGCTTCTCTGTTCAGGTAGTTGTTGCTACTCTCCTCTTTGATCTCCTGTTGAGTTCATAGGTGTTCAGAATGGTTTGATCCCTATTCAGCTGAATTCCTGAGACCAGACGAAATCTAGGTCTCCTACTCCTCCGCCATCTTGCTCCGCCCCCCTGCCCTTGTCCATTTTTTGATTAAAGCTCATGTTAGCTTATTTCTCAGAATGTTTAGATTGGTTATATAATTAATAAATGCCCCAATTCTCTAATGAGTTCTACCATTTTGTCAGTAGCCTAGTCCCAATTTAAAACAAGAAACATTTATTGATTTGTTTATATTTCTTAAGAGACTATTATTTGATGTCTGTTTTCCCAGTTCACTGTTGCCAATACTATATAGAAGGAAATCAACAGTTTTTTTCAGAAAAGGGCCAGCCTTCTGGTTCCCAAAGTTTGAGCTAGGCAACTTCAATGACCAAGGAAATTTCTAGTGCATAGTAGGTGCTTAATAAAAATGTGAGTCACTAATAACTATTATTGTCAGGAACAAGGAAGCATAGAACATTTCCCTAAGGAACTGAGATCTTAGAACCCTCGGGATATACACTCTAGACTCCTTGAAGAAGCAATAACTGGTGTACCCATTCCACATGGAGTACATTGCTCTTCATCTTGTCAGAAAAGATGAAATTGCACACAAAGGAAATAAATAAACCCCAAACTGCAACAAAAGTACTAAATTTTGTTTTACTCCCTAGCCAGGGCATGGGTTATTCAAAGCAATTATATATACTACATTTTCTTGTTTCGTTCTTATTTCCAGATTATCTCATGTTGCTCACAGAACATCACTAATACCCAGCTCTCTTCCTCTTTATATGTGACTCCCTGTCAGTCCTCTCTCTTTATCTCCCTTTCTCTTTGTTTCTTAACACAAAAGGACAAACTGAACATACCATATTATGCAGTTATATAATTTATAAGAAAAGTCATCTTCTCCAAATCCTAATTGATGTATGAATACCCTTTAAATCATAATTATAATAATTTTTTTCAGAAAATCATTGCTCTTATTACTTTTTATTCTGAATGTGTTATTTTTTTATCCTGAATTTGCATCTATTATTCCGAAGACCCTTACCCACCTGATAAAAGTGATTAAAAAACAATTTTGGCATGTGGTTACACTGATTAAACTTTTTTGTGATTTTTCACCACAAAATTAATTTTAAATCTTATACATTACATCATTAGTTTTTGATGTAGTGTTCCATCAGATAATCTAATGGTCTCTGGAGAATAATTTGCATCAATTAGATTACAAATTCTCCTTAATAATAATCATATTTCTTCTATTATACTGTTTTCTAGGTTTGTAAAACCACACTTATTACCTTTGATCAGTGCTTTTTTTCAGTTCCCTGATATTCTATTCAAACAGTCTAGGATGAGCAGAAACATAATCTGAAACAAACTAGATCAAGGAAAAACATAGAATTCATGATTTTTTGATTATCTTATAGCTATAAAATTAGAGGATTCATAAATAAGCTTCTTACTATATGTTTTAGGAATGCTAACCTAAATCATTTTGTTTTTTTTTCTTTTATCTGACAAGTCCAGATTGTGAAGTCATTGCCATCATTTCAAAATACTAAGCCAACGATTTAATTTTTCTTTTTTTCAGGCAAAATATAAGACCTATTTCAAATATAACCACCTACAAGATTTCATTACCACAGTCACAAATGAGTCTATTCATCATTTAATTTTAATATAGTTCTTTTATCCAGGTGTCAATTTGGATGATGATTTTGCAGTTAATATCAATTTAAAAATTTCCCCTATGAGAAATAGGAATACAAGGGGAGGATTGTGAAAATCATGATCGCTAAACTTTATACACTTTCACACTCCTGCATCTGCACCTTAGATATTTAATTCCCACTGATTTCAAAAAGAGGTCAGTTTACGGAAATGCTCTACAGGCAAGCAGAGGTTGAATAAGTGCAAAATGCCTGTGAAATACTTAATTTAAGAAAGAAATTTTAGAAAATGATATCCAGGGGAACCATAAAAATGAAGCATTTTGAGCACTTCATAAAAGCCAAAAATAAAACAAAAGCAAGAAAACAAGAAACCAAACAAAATAAAAACCAAAACAACTATGACAGATGATAACTACATGCAAGATTTCAGCATGTAAAGCTTTTCTACAAGTGATTATTTCTGATATAATAGAGTAAGTACTACTCCAGTCACTTATACTGAAATAACAACATCTTGTAATAGCTAACTTATTTTGCAAATTTCCATGTGTTTTAGATACAAATTATATATTAAATGTCACATATCAGAGACAACTTTTTATAATCACTACTTTTTCAGAAGGTTTTTCTTTATAATTCCCCCATCTTAAAATACATCCCTGTAACATGGCTACTCCTTCAACAAATGTTGCTCTACTTCTCCTATTCTTCGCTTCAAAATCTGTTCCGGAATTCTCTTTACTCTCTCTACTTTTTCACTACCTACTTTATCCTTAACCTCTAGTAATATGGCTTGCATTTTTACGATTCTACTGTGTCTTGCAATTGCTCGGAGCAGGACAGGATCAGCTTCTCACCCAAGATTGGTAGAGAAGTCCATACCGGTGACATCATACACACGCCAAGAGAGTTCCAAATATCTTTTGAGATGTTCTGGGAGCCAAAGGAGGGCCAAAATGGTTTTGGTTTTTATTGTCATTAGACTGCAGTGGTTGCTGGGCTTAGGGTTCCCACATTGGGCTGGATTTTGTGGGGTTTGAATTTCTCCACAGCATCAAGAAAGTGAGCAATGGGGTTTTCCTAACAGATTGCTATGATGCAGTTTACCCAGATATGGGACAAGTGAAGAAGAGGAGGGACTAAGATGTGAGCAAACATCAAAAATGGAGTCAGACACTACATTACCTATTGAAACAATGTTCTCTGTAGAATTGATACATTTCTGATTGATAAGTCCAAATGTTTACAGTCAGTCCTCATTGTTCTTCAAAACATGCTTCTTTGTGGTAAATGGTTCTCTGGTTACTGGTCAGTCTCTTGTAGCCAGAGGAGAGGGTCTTTGGAAGGGACAAATGCTCAAACTCGGGCTCAGTTACTGGGCTTCTACAATCACCTACAGCCCAGTAGTAAGGAGTCATACAAGAATGTGACAGCTTTATTGATTGACATGTAGCTGCAATGAAAGATGAGAAAGAAGGGATTAAAATTCCCAGTGATGGTAGAAGTGTTATGTAAACAAACAATTGTCTGCTAAGCTTGTAAACTCTCTTACATTGGTTTCCATAAGAGAAAGTATCTAACCACTAAGCCCACCTCATTGGCTGTATTTTCTTTCACTCTTTCATGTTTGTTTGCTTTTTTAAATATAAAGCTCTTAAGTTTAGATATTCTCTAAGTTCAGTTATTTGACTTATTTTAATACATTATATTTATATTTACTGCTTAGTGCTTTACTAAGCATTTTTGCATACTGATGTGAGATAATTCTCCAATGGGTTTTTCATATTTTGGCACATCTTGTGAATTAGGCATTAATTTCCCTTTGTTAAAAATTATTTTTTCAAGGATATCAGTACAGAGAACAGTCTGGGGAAAAAAGAGATAGTGTCTCCCTCTGGAACAAAGTAAAGGCATGATAATTGTACTGAATAATAAAGAAAATGTCTCCCTCCAGAGTAACAGGCATACTGTATATGCAAGTATCTCCTTGTCCTCTTTACCTTGCCCTGAGGGAATTGGGATTGGGGAATTCATGGAGAAAGCTAATGTTCTCCAACCATGGTTAAGCAATTGTGTGTGTGTGTGTGTGTGTGTGTGTGTGTGTGTGTGTGTGTGTGTGTGCCTGTACTTATGACCCCAGTTGGATGCTATCTCTCTTTACTCAAACTCCTTTAGCAAAAAAAAAGAGAGAGAGAGAGAGAGAAAGAGAATAATGGATTAGATCATCTTCAAAACTGTCTTCTACACTAATAGTCTGTTGATATGAACATACTTAGACCTATATTTTTACCTCTCCCTATTTCTGTCCTCACCTATAGAGAAATATATCTATGTCTATATCTACCTATTGTTGGAATCTCTAATTAGAAACTGATGAATGCTACAAAAAGCAGGAAGAAAGTGCACATAAAAGTGAAAGACTGGGTGGTAAGGTGAAATGCTATATTAAATGGTCAAATATCAAATATGATATAAAATATATAAAAAATAGTACCCCAAACAGCAAAATTATAGTTTTGCTGTTATTAAAAGATGAACAAAAACAAATCATGTGTATAATGGTGGGATGTGTTTTTAAGCAGAGCTGGGAAAGCCAAGGCAATAAGTGAATGGGCTCAAGGAACTGGAAGGAGGGCAGAATGGGGGAAAAACAGTGATCAAGAGGCAGAATGATGTGGGTGGTTAATAGAAGTTGTGGCTTTTACTTGTCCTCAAATATTCTCAGTCTCCTCTAGTGACAGAATCCAAGTTTTTTCTTGACACATCATTCTACTCTGCTGTCTTAAAAATAAGAAGCTCTAGCACCCAACTTGGGTCATCAGGAGATTGGGAGAGAGGTGAGCTAGAAGGAACAGGTGTTGCTAACAAATTCACACATCTGTCATGTCAACCCAACCCTGGGCTACCTAACTTGGAATTTTTAAGTGAGAGATAAATACTTTCTCATTCATTAAAGGCATTACTTTGGGATTTCTGTTTCAATTGTCAAAGCTATTTCTAATTAATACAGGTGGGCAGAGATCTAAAATAAAGTTTTATAGATCATATTAAGGGTTTTAGATATTATTCTTAGTAAAATGGAATGTTATTGAAGGATTGTAATGTGTGTATTTGAGGTGTTGATCTTTAACATTATATGTATTTTTGAAAGATCAATGTCCCTAGGTATGAATAAATAGTTTGTAATGTGGTGAATGTCTAAACTTACATTCCAAATCTTCCCCCAGATTATATCATTAGTGATTTTTGATCATTATCTTGAAAAATCAGCATGCCTACATGATATATTATCAATAACAACTTAAAAATTATAAAGAAAGAAGGCAGACACTTATCATACTTTTAACTAACCATAAATCTACTTTGTGGACCAACAAGACTACTTTCCCAACATTAGCTTCACCATTCATTAACAAGGAAGGTTTGGCAAGTTACTTAATTTTACCAGTCAGTGTACTCATCCTTTTTTTAAAAATTTTATTATGTTATGTTAATCACCATACATTACATCATTAGTTTTTGATGTAGTGTTCCATGATTCATTGTTTGCATAAAACACTCAGTGCTCCATTCAATATGTGCCCTATTTAATACCTATCACCAGGCTAAACTATCCCCCCACCCCCTCCCCTCTAGAACCCTCAGTTTGTTTCTCAGAGTCAATAGTCTCTCATGGTTCATCTCCCCACTGCCGATTTCCCTCCCTTCATTATTTCCTTCCTACAATCTTTTTTTTAAACATATAATGTATAATTTGTTTCAGAAGTACAGGTCTGTGATTCAACAGTTTTACACAATTCACAGCGCTTTCCATAACACATACCCTCCCCAATGCCTATCACCCATCCACCCCATCCCTCCCACCTGCCACCACTCCAGCAAAACTCAGTTTGTTTCCTGAGATTAAGAATTACTCATATCAGTGAGATCATATGATACAGGCCTTTCTCTGACTGAGTTATTTCACTTAACATAAGACACTCTAGTTCCCTCCACGTCGTTGCAAATGGCAAGATTTAGGTTTTTTTGAAGGCTGCATAATATTCCATTGTATATATATATACCACTTCTTCTTTATCCACTCATCTGTCCATGGACATCTTGACTCTTTCCACAGTTTGGCAATTGTGGACATTGTTGATATAAACATTGGGGTGCATGTACCCTTCAGCTCACTACATTTATATCTTTGGGGTAAATACCCAGTAGTGCAAAGGCTGCGTCAAATGGTAGCTCTATTTTCAACTTTTTGAGGAACCTCCATACGTTTTTCAGAGTGGCTGCACCAGCTTGCATTCCCACCAAAATGTAGGAGGGTTCCCCTTTCTCTGTATCCTCACCAACATCTGTCATTTCCTGACTTGTTAATTTTAGCCATTCTGACTGGCGTGAAGTGGTATCTCATTGAGGTTTTGATTTGGATTTCCCTGATGCCAAGCGATGTTGAAAACTTTTTCATGTGTCTGTTGCCCATTTGGATGTCTTCTTTGGAAAAATGTCTGTTCATGTCTTCTGCCCATTTCTTGATTGGATCATTTGTTCTTTGGGTGTTGAGTTTAAGAAGTTCTTTATAGATTTTGGATACTAGCCCTTTATCTGATATGCCGTTTGCAAATATCTTCTCCCATGCTGTCGGTTGTCTTTTGGTTTTGTTGACTGTTTCTTTTGCTGTGCAAAAGCTTTTGATCTTTGGAGTCCCAAGAGTTCATTTTTGCCCTTGCTTCCCCTGCCTTTTGCAATGTTTGTAGGAAGAAGTTATTGTGGCTGAGGTCAAAGAGGTTGCTGCCTGTGTTCTCTTCTAGTATTTTGATGGACTCCTGTCTCACGTTTAGGTCTTTCAAACATTTTGACTCTATTTTTGTGTGTGGTGCAAGGAAATGGTCCACTTTTATGCTTCTGTATGTGGCTGTCAATTTTCCCAATACCATTTGTTGAAGAAACTGTCTTTTTTCCATTGGACATTCTTTCCTGCTTTGTGGAAGATGAGTTGACCATAGAGTTGAGGGTCCATTTCTGGGCTCTCTATTCTGTTCCATTGATCTATGTGTCTGTTTTTGTGCCGGTACCACACTGTCTTGATGATGACAGCTTTGTAATAGAGCTTGAAGTCCGGAATTGTGATGCCACCAGCTTTGCTTTTCTTTTTCAACATTCCTATGGCTAGTCAGGGTCTTTTCTGGTTCCATTTAAATTTTAGGATTATTTGTTCCATTTCTTTGAAAAAAGTGGATGGTATTTTGATAAAGATTGCATTAAATGTGTAGATTGCTCTAGGTAGCATTGACATCTTCACAATATTTGTTCTTCCAATCCATGAGCAGGAAACTTTTCTCCATTTCTTTGTGTCATCCTCAATTTCTATCATGAGTATTTTATAGTTTTCTGAGTACAGATCCTTTGCCTCTTTGGTTAGATTTATTCCTAGATATCTTATGGCTTTTGGTGCAATTGTAAATGGGATCAACTCCTTAATTTCTCTTTCTTCTGTCTTGTTGTTGGTATATAGGAATGCCATTGATTTCTCTGCCTTGATTTTGTATCCTACCACTTTACTGAATTCCTGTATGAGTTTTAGCAGTTTTGGGGTGGAGTCTTTTGGGTTTTCCACATAAAGTATCATATCATCTGCAAAGACTGAGAGTTTGACTTCTTCTTTGCCAATTCAGATGCGTTTGATTTCTTTTTGTTTTCTGATTGCTGTGGCTAGGACTTCTACTACTATGTTGAATAGCAGTGGTGAGAGTGGACATGCCTGCTTAAGGGCATGTCCTTAAGGGGACGTTAAGGGGAAAGCTCTCAGTTTTTCCCCATTGAGAAAGATATCCACTGTGGGTTTTTCATAGATGGCTTTTATGATATTGAGGTATGCACCCTGTATCCCTATACTCTGAAGAGTTTTGATCAAGAAAGGATGCTGTACTTTGTCAAATGCTTTTTCTGCATCTAATGAGAGGATCATTTTGTTCTTGTTCTTTCTTTTATTAATGTATTGTGTCACATTGACTGATTTGCAGATTTTGAACCAAACTTGGAGCCCAGGAATAAATCCCACTTGGTAGTAGTGAATAATCCTTTTAATGTACTGTTGGATCCTATTGGCTAGTATTTTGGTGAGAATTTTGCATTGTTTATCAGGGATATTGGCCTATTATTCTCCTTTTTCATGGAGTCTTTTTCTGGTTTAGGGATCAAAGTAATGGTGGCTTCATAAATCGAGTTTGGACATTTTCCTTCCATTTTTATTTTTAGGAACAGTTTCAGAAGAATAGGTTTTAATTCTTCTTTAAATGTTTGGTAGAATTACCCTGGGAAGTCATCTGGCCCCGGGCTCTTGTTTATTGGGAGAATTTTGACTACTTCTTCAATTTCCTTCATGGTTATAAGTCTGTTCAGGTTTTCTATTTCTTCCTCGTTCAGTTTTGGTAGTTGGTACATCTCTAGGAATGCATTCATTTCCTCCAGGTTATCTAATTTGCTGGAGTTGCTCATAATATGTTCTTATAATTGTTTGTATTTCTTTGGTGTTGGTTGTGATCTCTCCTCTTTCATTCACGGTTTTATTAATTTGCGTCCTTTCTCTTTTCTTTTTGATAAGTCTGGCCAGGAGATTATCAATTTTATTAATTCTTTCAAAGAACCAGCTCCTAATTTCGTTGATCTGTTCTACTATTCTTTTGGTTTCTATTTCATTGATTTCTCCTCTGATCTTTATGATTTCTCTTCTCCTGCTCGGTTTAGGCTTTATTTGTTGTTCTCTCTCCAGTTCCTTTAGGTGTAGGATTAGGTTGTATATTTGAGACCTTTTATGTTTCTTGAGAAAGGCTTCTATTGCTATATACTTTCCTCTTAAGACCATCTTTGCTGCAACCCAAAGTTTTGAACAATTGTGTTTTTATTTGTTTCCATGAATTTTTATTTATTTATTTATTTAAAAGATTTTTATTTATTTATTGAGAGAGAGAGAGAATGGTAGAGAGAGAGCATGAGAGGGAAGAAGGTCAGAGGGAGAAGCAGACTCCCTGCTGAGCAGGGAGCCCGATGCGGGACTCGATCCTGGGACCCCGGGATCGTGACCTGAGCCGAAGGCAGTCGCTTAACCAACTGAGCCACCCAGGCGCCCTCCATGAATTTTTTAAATTCTTTAAATTCCTGGTTGACCCATTCATTCTTTAATACGATGCTCTTTAACCTCCATGTATTTGAGTTCTTTCCAACTTTCCTCCTGTGATTCAGATGTAGTTTAAAAGCATGTGGTCCAAAAATATGCAGGGAATGATCCCAATCTTTTGGTTCCTGTTGAGACCTGATTTATGCCCTAGGATGTGAGCTATTCTGGAGAATGTTCCATGGGCACTAGAGAAGAATGTGTATTCTGTTGCTGTGGGATGGAATGTTTTGAAAATATCTGTGAAGTCCATTTGGTCCAGTGTGTCATTTAAAGTCTTTATTTCCTTGTTGATCTTTTTTTAGATGATCTGTCCATTTCAGTGAGGGGGGTGTTAAAGTCCCCCACTATTATTGTATTGCTGTCAGTGTGTTTCTTTGCTTTTGTTATTAATTGCCTTATATAATTGGCTGTTCCCATATTAGGGGCATAAATATTTACAATTGTTAGATCTTCTTGTTGGATAGACCCTTTAAGTAGGATATAGTGTCCTTCCTCATATCTTAATATAGTCTTTGGTTTAAAATCTAATTTGTCTGATATAAGGATTGCCACCCCAGCTTTCTTTTGATGTCCATTAGCATGGTAAATGGTTTTCTACCCCCTCACTTTCAATCTGGAGGTGTCTTTGGGTCTAAAATGAGTCTCTTGCAGACAGCATATTGATGGGTCTTATTTTTTTTTTCCAATGTGATAGCCTGTGTCTTTTGATTGGGGCATTTAGCCCATTTACATTCAGGGTAACTATTGAAAGATATGATTTTAGTGCGATTGTATTGCCTGTAAGGTGACTGTGACTGTATATTGTCTCTGTTCCTTTCTGGTCTATGTTACTTTTAGGCTCTCTCTTTACGTAGAGGACCCTTTCAATATTTATTGTAGGGCTAGTTTTGTGTTTGCAAATTCCTTTAGTTTTTGTTTGTCCTGGAAGTTTTTTTCTCTCCTTCAATTTTCAATGAGAGCCTAGCTGGATATAATATTCTTGGCTACATATTTTTCTCATTTAGTGCCCTGACTATATCATGCCAGTCCTTTCTGGCCTGCCAGGTCTCTGTGGATAGGTCTCTTGCCAATCTAATATTTCTACCATTGTAGGTTACAGACCTCTTCTCCTGAGCTGCTTTCAGGATTTTCTCTTTGTCTCTGAGACTCGTAAGTTTTACTATTAGTTGTTGGGGTGTTGACCTATTTTTATTGATTTTGAGAGGGGTTCTCTGTGCCTCCTGAATTTTGATGCCTGTTTCCTTCCCAAAATTAGGGAAGTCCTCTGCTATAATTTGCTCCAATATACCTTCTGTCCCTCTCTCTCTTTCTTCTTCTTCTGGGATCCCAAATATTCTGAAAATGTTTTGTCGTATGGTGTCACTTATATCTCGAATTCTGCCCTCATTATCCAGTAGCTGTTTCTCTCTCTTTTTCTCAGCCTCTTTATTTTCCATCATTTGGTCTTCTATATCACTAATTCTTTCTTCTGTCTCTTTTCTCTTTGATTTCAACGTGGTTAGATTTTAGGTCTTTTATTTCTCCAGAAAGGGTTTCTCTAGTATCTTCCATGCTTTTTTCACATTCTACTAGTATCTTTATAATCATTATTCTGAACTCCAGTTCTGACATCTTACTAATGTCCCTATTGATTAGGTCCCTGGCAGTCGGTACTGCCTCATGTTCTTTTTTTTCTGGTGATTTTTTCCATCTTGTCATTTTGTTCATAGGAGAATAGATGAATGAAAGAACAAAATGCTAGCAGGGTAATAATGACCCCAGAAAATATACATTAAACAAATCAGAAGAGACCTAAAACCAGGGGAAAAGAAAGAAAAACGAAAAAAAAAGAAAAAGCTAAAAAAATAAAAGTATATGGTCAAATATGATCAGGCTGGTGAATAGATCAGTGCCACACACTCTATTTTGAGCATATTTTTGTCTGTTAGAAAAAAAATGCTTCCCCAAATTTTAAAGAATCAAAATGTATATATGTACAAAAATAAGGGTAAATATGAAGAAGGGATGGAATAAGACTGTAAAGATGAAAATTATAAAAGATTTTTTAAAAGGAATTGATAAGCTAAGAGTTGTTTGAAAAAAGAAAGAAGAGGTTTTTAAAAAAAAAAGAAAAAATTGGAGAGAATGTGATCAGGCAGGAGACTAGAACAAATCCACACACTAGAGATTTAAGGTATATTTTGATCTGTTAAAAGAAACTGTATCTCAAAATTTTAAAGAGAGAACAACTTATATACATACCAAAAATAAGGTTAACTATTATGAAGGGATAGAATATGACTCTAAAAATGAAAAATAAAAAAGATTTTGTAAAATAGTGATTGGTAAGATGTTAGTTGAAAAAGAGAAAAAGAAAAATTCAAAAAAAGTATAAAAAAGAGAAAAAGAAAATTAAAAATTTAACTTTGAAAGACTAAAGAATCATGGGGAAAAAGCCATGAATTCTATGTGCTGTATTCCTCTAGTGCTGGAGTTCTGCCATTCTCATTGATCGGTAAACTTGGTCTTGGCTGGCTGTTCTTGCTGATCTTCTGGGGGAGGGGACTGTTGCCATGGTTCTCAAATGTCTTTGCTGGAGGGGGAATTGCCCTGCCCTTGCCTGGTCGGAGATAAGTAATCTGCTCGGGTTTGCTCTCAGGAGCTTTTGTTCCATGCAAGCTTTCTGCACAGCTTTGGAGAACAAGAGTGAAAATGGTGGCCTCCCAATCTTTGCCCGGAGGAACCAAGAACTCGGGGCCCCACTCCTCAGTAGGGCCCCAGAGAAAAGCAGTCAATCACTCCCGTCTCCCCTGTCTCTGGCTGCACTCCGTGCTCACCTGTCCTGTGACCTAGCATTTCTATCTCTGGCACATGACCCGGTGTGGAGTCTCCAAACCCAGCAGATTCCTGTGGTGCACTCTGACACTGCTCCTCCTGTGGGAGGAAGGGAAGTCTCCCCGGATCTGCCACTTGTTGGATCCCTGCTCAAAGATCAGTGGCTTAACTGTGCTGCAGACCACCTTTTATGGCAACACTGAGCTGAAAGCCCGCGCCTCGGCTCCATCTCTGCAGCCGGTTTCCCCACTCTGGGGGGAAGCTATGGAGCCAGGGAGCTATGCTACACTAAGGGACCCCCAGTCTTTTTGTGACCCTGAGGGTCCTGAAACCACACTGTCCCAGCAAGAGTTCTACCCCCCACTTAGCCGCTGGAGCAATGTCCCACAGTGGAGCCAACTTCTAAAATTTCAGATTTTATTCTCTGCTACTCTATCACTTGCCAGTAGTGTCTGATGGAGGCTCCCTCCCCCCGCCATCTATCACCCCATATATCGCCTCAGATTCACTTCTCCACAGGTCCTACCTTAAAGAAAGTGGTCGCTTTTCTGTTCAGAGAGTTGCTGCTATTCTTTTCTTTGATTTCCTGTTCAGTTTGTAGTGTTCTGAAAGGTTTGATACTTATCTAGCTGAATTCCTGGGACTAGAGGAAATTTAGGTTTCCTACTCCTCTGTCATCTTTCTCCTCCCCCCTTTACTCATCTTTTTAAGAAAAGTTAAAAATATTTGATGATTGTATAAAGATACTGTGAAATTAATAACTTGTTTTAAAGATTTTATTTATTTATTTGAGAGAGAGAATGAGAGAAAGAGAGCACATGAGAGGGGGGAGGGGCAGAGGGAGAAGCAGACTCCCTGCCGAGCAGTGAGCCCGATGCGAGACTGGATCCTGGGACTGCAGGATCATGACCTGAGCTGAGGCAGTCGCTTAAGCAACTGAGCCACCCAGGTGCCCCTAATAAAATTCTTTGAATATGCTTTCTATGGCACAAGGCTCTATGCAAATGATCTATTAGAAATCGAATTGTGGGGGGGTGTGGAGCAAGATGGCAGAGGAGTAGGAGACCTGGATTTCGTCTGGTCTCAGGAATTCAGCTGAATAGGGATCAAACCATTCTGAACACCTACGAACTCAACAGGAGACCAAAGAAGAGAGTACCAACAACTATCTGAACAGAGAAGCGACCACTTTCTGGAAGGTAAGATGTGCAGAGAGGTGAATCTGAGGCGATATTCGGGAGGACAGACGGCGGGGGAGGGGGCCTCCGTCGGCCGCTTCTGGCAAGTGAGAGAGACGCAGAGCACAAAATCGGAACTTTTAGAAGTCCGCTCCGCGGAGGGACGTCGCTCCAGTGGCTAAGCAGGAGGTGGAACCCTCGCGGGACAATGTGGTCTCAGGACCCTCGGGGTCACAGAAAGACCGGGGGTGCCTGAGTGCGGCAGAGCTCCCAGGTATTGGAGCGGGGAAGCCGGATGCAGAGATGGAGCTGAGGCGCGGTCTCTCAGCTCCGGGTTGCCATAAACTGTGATCTACTGCCCAGTAGGGCCACTGCTCCTTCAGCAGGGACCCAACAAGCGGCAGATCCGGGGAGACTCCCCTCTCTCCCACCAGGAGGAGTGGCACAGGAGCACACTGCAGGGATCTGCTGGGTTGGAGACTCCACATGGGGTCAGGTGCCAGAGATAGAAATGCTCAGTCACAGGCCGGGTGAGCACGGAATGCGGCCAGAGACCAGGGAGGTGGGAATGAATGCTTTTCTCTAAGGGTGCACTGAGGAGCAGGGCCCCAAGTTCTCAGCTCCTCCAAGTGGAGATTGGGAGGCCACCATTATCACCCTGGTCCTCCAAAGCTGTACCAGAGCTTCAGGGAACAAAAGCTCCTGAGAGCAAACCCGAGCAGCTTGCTTAGCCCAGACTGACAAGGGTGGGGCAATTCTGCCTCCGCAAAGATATTTGGGAACGACGGCAACAGGCCCCTCCCCCAGAAGATCAGCACGAACAGCCAGCAAGCCAAGACCAAGTTTACCGATCAAGGAGAACGGGAGAACTCCAGCGCTAGGGGAATACTGCACATAGAATTCATGGCTTTTTTTTTTACCATGATTCATTAGTTTCTCAAAGTTAATTTTTTAACTGTTTTTTTTAATTTTTCTTTTTCCCTTTTTAAACCAACATCTTATCAATCCCTTTTTAAAAAAAAATATTTTTCATCTTTAGAGTCATATTTTATCCCTTCATAGTAGTTACCCTTATTTTTGACATATATATATATATATATATATAAGTTGTTCTCTCTTTAAAATTTTGAGATACAGTTTCTCCTAACAGATCAAAATATACCCTAAATCACTAGTGTATGGCTTTGTTCTAGTCTCCTGCCTGATCACATTCTCTCCCTTTATTTTTTTCTTAAATCTTCTTTCTTTTTTCAAACAACTAATTATCAATTCCTTTTATAAAATCCTTTATACTTTTCATCTTTACAATCATCTTCCATCCCTTCATTGTATCAACCCTTATTTTGTACATATATAAGTCTTTCTTCCTTTAAAATTATAGCACGCACATTCTTCTAACAGACCAAAACACGCCCAAAATCTAGTGTGTGGCACTGATCTATGCACTAGCCTGATCAAATTTGATCATATTCTATTTTTTTGTATTCTGTTTTTCTTTTTGTTTTTTTCTTCTTTTTCTTTCTTTTCTCTTTCTTTTTTCTTTCTTTCCCTTTCTTTTCCCCTGGTTTCAGGTCTTTTCTGATTTGTATAGAGTATATTTGCTGGGGACGTTGTTAACCTGTCAGCATTTTCTTCTCTCATTCATGTATTCTCCTCTGGACAAAATGACAAGACGAAAAAAATCACCTCAGCAAAAAGAACAAGACATAGTACCGTCAGCCAGAGACCTACTCAATACGGATATTAGTACGATGTAGGACCTAGAGTTCAGAATCATGACTTTAAAGATACTAGCTGGGCTTGAAAAAAGTGTGGAAGTTATTAGAGAAACCCTTTCTGGAGAAATGAAAGAACTAAAATCTAACCAAGTCGAAATCAAAAAGGCTATTAATGAGGTGCAATAAAAAATGGGGGCACTAACTGCTAGGATAAATGAGGTAGAAGAGAGAATCAGCGAAATAGAAGACCAAATGATGGAAAATAAAGAGGCTGAGAAAAAGAGAGAGAAACAACTACAGGATCACGAGGGCAGAATTCGAGAGATAAGCAATACAATAAGACGAAACAATATTTGAATAATTGGGATCCCAGAAGAAGAAGAAGAGAGAGAGGGGCAGAAGGTATATTGGAGCAAATAATAGCGGAGAACTTCCCTAATGTGAGGAAGAAAGCAGGCATCAAAATCCAGGAGGCACAGAGAACCCTCTCAAAATCAATAAAAATAGGTCAACACCCCGACATCTAATAGTAAAACTTACGAGTCTCAGAGACAAAGAGAAAATCCTGAAAGCAGCTCGGGAGAAGAGATATGTAACCTACAATGGTAGAAATATTAGATTGGCAACAGACCTATCCACAGAGACCTGGCAAGCCAGAAAGGACAGGCATGATATCTTCAGAGCACTAAATGAGAAAAATATGCAGCCAAAAATACCGTATCCAGCTAGGCTCTCATTGAAAATTGAAGGAGAGATAAAAAGCTTCCAGGACAAACAAAAACTAAAGGAATTTGCGAACACGAAACCAGCCCTCCAAGAAATTTTGAAAGGGGTCCTCTAAGCAAAGAGTGAGCCTAAAAGCAGCATAGATCAGAAAGGAACAGAGACAACATACAGTCACAGTCACCTTACAGGCAATACAATGACACTAAATTCATATCTTTCAATAGTTACCCTGAATGTAAATGGGCTAAATGCCCCAATCAAAAGACACAGGCTATCAGATTGGATTAAAAATCAAGACCCATCAATATGCTGTCTACAAGAGACTCATCTTAAAACCAAAGACACCCCCAAATTGAGTGAGGCGGTGGAAAATCATTTACCATGCTAATGGACACCAAAAGAAAGCTGGGGTGGCAATCCTTATATCAGACAAATTAGATTTTAAAACAGACTGTAATAAGAGATTGAGGAAGGGCACAATATCCTACTTAAAGTGTCTATCCAACAAGTAGATCTAACAATTGTAAATATCTATGCCCCTAACATGGGAGCAGCCAATTATATAAGACAATTAATAACCAAGGCGAAGAAACACATTGACAACAATACAATAATAGTGGGGGACTTTAACAGCCCCCTCACTGAAATGGACAGATCATCGAAGCAAAAGATCAACAAGGAAATAAAGACTTTAAATGACACACTGGACCAAATGGACTTCACGGACATATTCAGAACATTCCATCCCCAAGCAATGGAATACACATTCTTCTCTAGTGCCCATGGAACATTCTCCAGAATTGATCACATTCTAGGTCACAAATCAAGTCTCAACCAGTACCAAAAGATTGGGATTATTCCCTGAATATTTTCAGAACACAGTGTTTTGAAACTAGAACTCAATCACAAGAGGAAAGTAGGAAAGAACTCAAATACATGGAGGCTAAAGAGCATCCTACTAAGGAGTGAATGGGTCAACCAGGAAATTAAGGAAGAATTTAAAAAATTCATGGAAACCAATGAAAATGAAAACACAACTGCTCAAAATCTTTGGGATACAGCAAAGGCAGTCCTGAAAGGAAAGTATATAGCAATACAAGCCTTTCTCAAGTAACAAGAAAGGTCTCAAATACACAACCTAACCCTACACCTAAAGGAGATGGAGAAAGAACAGCAAAATACCCTAAACCCAGCAGGAGAAGAGAAATAATAAAGATCAGAGCAGAAATCAATGAATTAGAAACCAAAAGAACAGTAGAATTGATGAACGAAACTAGGAGCTGATTCTTTGAAAGAATTAACAAGATTGATAAACCCCTGGCCAGACTTATCAAAAAGAAAAGAGAAATGACCCAAATCAACAAAATCATGACTGAAAGAGGAGAGATCACAACCAACACCAAAGACATACAAACAAGTATAAGAACATATTATGAGCAACCCTATGCCAGCAAATTAGACAACCTGGAAGATATGGTTGCACTCCTAGAGATGTATCAACTACCAAAACTGAACCAGGAAGAAATAGAAAACCTGAACAGACCTATAAACACTAAGGAAATTGAAGCCGTCATCAAAAATCTCCCAACAAACAAAAGCCCAGGGCCAGGTGGCTACCCAGGGGATTCTATCATCATATAAAAAAGAATTTATACCTATTCTTTTGAAACTGTTCCAAAAAGTAGAAATGGAAGGAAAACTTCCAAACTCATTTTATGAGGCCACCATTATCTTGATCCCAAAACCAGACAAAGACCCCATCAAAAGGAGAATTACAGACCAATATCCTTGATGAACATGGATGAAAAAATTCTCACCAAAATACTGGCCAAAAGGATCCAACAGTACATTGAAAGGATTATTCACCATGACCAAGTGGGGTTAATCCTTGGCTGCAAGGCTGGTTCAACACCTGCAAATCAATCAACATGATACAATACATTAACAAAAGAACACGAATCATATGATCCTCTCAATAGATGCAGAAAAAGCATTTGACAAAGTACAGCATCCTTTCTTGATCAAAAGTCTTCAGAGTATAGGGATAAAGGGTACATACCTCAATATCATAAAAGTCATCTATGAAAAACCCACAGCGAATATCATTCTCAATGGGGAAAAGCTGAGAGCTTTTCCCCTAAGGTCAGGAACGCGGCAGGGATGTCCACTATCACCACTGCTTTTCAACATAATATTAGTAGTCCTAGCCACAGCAATCAGACAACATAATGAAATCTAAGGCATCCAAATAGGCAAAGAGGGAGTCAAACTCTCTCTCTTTGCAGATGATATGATACTGTATGTGGAAAACCCAAAAGACTCCACCCCAAAACTGCTAGAACTCATACAGGAATTCATTAAAGTAGTAGGATATAATATCAATGCACAGAAATCAGTGGCATTCTTATACAGCAACAACAAGACAGAAGAGAGACAAATCAAGGAGTCGATCCCATTTACAATTGCACACAAAACCATAAGATACCTAGGAATAAATCTAACCAAAGAGGCAAAGGATCTGTACTCAGAAAACTATAAAATACTCATGAAAGAAATTGAAGAAGACACAAAGAAATGGAAAAACCTTCCATGCTCATGGATTGGAAGAACAAACATTGTGAATGTGTCAATGCTACCTAGAGCAATCTACACATTCATTGCAATCCCCATCAAAATACCATCCACTTTTTTCAAAGAAATGGAACAAATAATCCTAAAATTTGTATGGAACCAAAGAGACCCCGAATGGCCAGAGGAATGTTGAAAAAGAAAAGCAAAGCTGGTGGCATCCCAATTCCGGACTTCCAGCTCTATTACAAAGCTGTCATCATCAAGACATTATGGTACTGGCACAAAAACAGACATATCAATCAATGGAACAGAATCGAGAGCCCAGAAATGGACCCTCAATTCTATGGTCAACTCATCTTTGACAAAGCAGGAAAGAATGTCCAATTGCAAAAAGACAGTCTCTTCAACAAATGATGTTGGGGAAATTGGACAGCCACATGCAGAAAAATGAAACTGGACCATTTCCTTACACCACACACAAAAATAGACTCCAAATGGTTGAAAGATCTAAACGTGAGACAGGAGTCCATCAAAATGCTAAGGGAGAACACAGGCAGCAACCTCTTCGACGTCAGCCGTAGCAACTTCCTCCTAGAAACATCGCCAAAGGCAAGGGAAGCAAGGGCAAAAATGAACTATTGGGATTTCATCAAGATAAAAATCTTTTGCATAGCAAAAGAAACAGTCCGCAAAACCAAAAGACAACCGACAGAATGGGAGAAGATATTTGCAAATGACATATCAGATAAAGGGCTAGTATTCAAAATCTATAAAGAACTTATCAAACTCAACACCCAAAGAACAAATGATCCAATCAAGAAATGGGCAGAAGACATGAACAGACATTTTTCCAAAGAAGACATCCAAATGGCCAACAGACACATGAAAAAGTTTTCAACATCGCTTGGCATCAGGGAAATCCAAATCAAAACCTCAATGAGAGACCACCTCACACCTGTCAGAATGGCTAAAGTTAACAAGTCAGGAAACGACAGATGTTGACGGGGATGTGGAGAAAGGGGACCCTCCTTCACTGTTGTTGGAAATGTAAGCTGGTGCAACCACTCTGGAAAACGGTATGGAGGTTCCTCAAACAGTTGAAAATAGAGCTTCCATAGGATCCAGCATTTGCACTACTGGGTATTTACCCCAAAGATACAAATGTAGGGATCCAAAGGGGTACATGCACCCCAATGTTCATAGCAGCAATGTCCACAATAGCCAAACTGTGGAAAGAGCCAAGATGTCCATCGACAGATGAATGGATAAAGAAGAAGTGGTATATATACACAATGGAATATTATGCAGCCATCAAAAGGAATGAGATCTTGCTATTTGCAACGACGTGGATGGAACTGGAGGGTGTTATGCTGAGCAAATTAAGTCAATCAGAGAAAGTCATGTATCATATGACCTCACTGATATGAGGATTCTTAATCTCTGGAAACAAACTGAGGTTTGCTAAATGGTGTGGGGTGGGAGGGAGGGGGTGGCTGGGTGATAGATATTGGGTAGGGTATGTGCTATGGTGAGCGCTGTGAATTGTGCAAGACTGTTGAATCACAGATCTGTACTTCTGAAACAAATAATGCAAGATATGTTAAGAAAAAGAAAAAGAAGAAGATAGCAGGAGGGGAAGAATGAAGGGGAGTAAGTCAGAGGGGGAGAGGAACCATGAGAGACGATGGACTCTGAAAAACAAACTGAGGTTTCTAGAGGGGAGGTGGGTGGGGGGATGGGTTAGCCTGGTGATGGGTATTAAAGAGGGCACATTCTGCGTGGAGCACTGGGTGTTATGCACAAACAATGAATCATGGAACACTACATCAAGAACTAATGATGTAATGTATGGTGATTAACATAACAATAAAAAAAGAAAAAAAAGAAATCGAATTGTGGTCATAAAACAAATTAAATATTATCCTTTTAATTTTGTCCTTTAAATTTATCTCTCCTAAAATGAGTGAAATCAGAAAGTATGCTAAACATGTAGAAATTAAATGAATTAAATTTTCTATCAGTTTAACAATTTATAGCGAGTTTGACAACTCTCACAAAGCTTAATAATAATTATTAAGTAATAACTTCAGTATTTACCATGTTAATGGCATACTGACAAGATGTGTTTTACTCTGTGCATTAATTAAAATGAAATAATATGATGGCTTGACTTGACAGCTGTTTTCAGTTTCCTCCTTCCTTCCTGAACACATTTTAAAATATGACTACCTTTGAAGTCAATCTACTTAACATGTGTGCTTTATGATATCACAAGTTTAGGCTTAAGCTAAAATGTAAATTAAACATGGGAAATCTAAACTAGATGTATTGGGAGAAAATGCAACACAAATCAGGGAAGGGTAATAAAAAAAAAAAAGCCTTCTTTGGTTGCTGCAATGAGAGACATCTTACAGACTATGATATGAGTGATTCCAAATGTTGTCTCTCACCTCCAAGAATATGGGAGGAACTCCAAGATTTTTAAGAGAAGTTTAAATTGAGAAATCATACTTATTTAGTCTCACCAGTTAGGTAAATGCTAGTTGTCCGATTTACTATCTTTGAACTTAAAATTGTTAGAGATGCCCCCCAAAGTAGTTAATGTTGTCCTGGTTTTCCCAGATGGGAAGAAGGTACACCTAGAGCACTACTTCTTATCTCAGAGAGTGATTATTAGAGATTTTCTGTTCTAACTGAAAATAAGCAGTGGCTGGCATGTCACCAGATCATATTTGAAATATTCTTTCACATTTATCATAAGTGAAATTTCCTAATTCTCATTTCCTTTTGAACCCTATGTTTTTGGTACTCTAATGGTATTTTGAGTTTGTACTCTTATCTAGTGTCATACATCTTCTTTTTTAATTGAACATTTAAAAATTTTATACCATAGTATCTGCTGCCTTGGAATTTGCTTTTGCTATGAGATTATTTATACCAGTGAAAGCTGCCTCTAGGTTAAGCCTCCCCTGCACCTTAGGCACCATCTTTGTTTGAAGGAAAATGAAGTTACAGCCACTGTCTCTGAAGCTTATACATCTTCAGTTTTATTTAGGATTAATTGCTCTGAGATAAGACTCTTGTGTTTACATTGTTTGTTTGTTTTCAAATGGGGTCTATTAATTTTGAAAAGCTTAATCACTTCACTTTCTTTAAGCTAAATTTACTTTCCATCTAAAATATGTCAGTTAATGTGTTTGTTAGCATTGAATGCCTTCTGTTTCCCTTTCAATTTTTATTTGCTTTCTGACTCAAATATTTGCCTTCTTAACATGATCCCCTGAGTTTGTCTTATTGGGTTTCTCATAATCAAAGTTAGCAAATGAACAAATTCTGTGTATCCTTAAAGTTTTATAAAAAAATATTACACATATTGGATAGCCCATAAATGAACATCTAATCCAGTCTTGTTCCCTATTTGATTGTCTCCATCTTTTCTCTTTATCTTTTTTGTTATTGTTGTCTTATTTTCAATTAGAGCCTCAGTTACATCAATTTTGAGACATATTCTGTCAAAGAACATAACCCCTATCAATAACTATGTTACCTTCAAACTCATTCAGAAACTTTTTGGAGTATTTTATATTACTCTTCCTACTATTTGTATCCCAATTTTACCCAGTGTTATTAACAACTTGGAATAGCTGTTTTAAACTTTATAGATTGGCACTTCAATTGCTCTTAGAGTGGACTCTGTCCACAGCTTTAAAAGATCACATCTCAAAAGTTTCCAGAATATTGGCTTCCTCTGAGGGTCCTTCTAAGTCCACTTTCTATTATCTTTGTTGGCTTTATTTTGGCTTTTAAGATAATTTCACCTTCATATGTATTTACCTCTGTTATAAGATCTCAGCTTTCCCCATGGAAAAATCTCTTCTTTATCCAATTTAACTAAACTAACTCTTTTCCTCTTCTTTCTTTCTTTCTTTCTTTCTTTCTTTCTTTCTTTCTTTCTTTCTTTCTTTCTTCCTTCCTTCCTTCCTTCCTTCCTTTCTTTCTTTCTTTCTTTCTTTCTTTCTTTCTTTCTTTCTTTCTTTCTTTCTTTCTTCTTTCTTATCCAACTTAACTAAACTAATTCTTTCTTTCTTTCTTTCTTTCTTTCTTTCTTTCTTTCTTTCTTTCTTTCTTTTTTTCTTTTCTTTCTTCTTTCTCTTCTTTCTTTCTTTCTTTCTTCTTTCTCTTCTTTCTTTCTTTCTGTCTTTTTTTCTTTCTTTCTTTCTTCTTTTTTCACTCACCAATGCTTTTCTCAACTGATAGGAAGACTAAAGTGTATGTCAATCATTCTAGTTCTTTTTTTCAGGACAAAAGCAAAAAAGCAAAAAGATTTGCTTTCCTTAGATATAGTGATCCAGTCTCAAGCATTTGTTGGATTTCCTCCTTTTAGACTTATGATAATTCAGAGATTTCTTCTTGTTATTTTTTAATCTGTTTCTCTTTAGTGACGTGTGTGTGTGTGTGTGTGTGTGTGTGTGTGTGTGTTTAATAACAGACATCCAAACTTACTCATCAAATTACTAATAAATATCTATGGTGGGTTTATCAGTGCCACAATTTTAAGCTCTGAAATCTTAGGTCATGTTCAAAAAAGATGCATTAATAAACTCTACTTCAAATCCTCCTTGCAACAATAATTCAAGAAAATATTAGCAATATACTGCATCCAAGATAAATATTGTGTATTTAAATGATGATGTGTATTTCTTGTCAATGTTATTTACTGATAACGTGTTTTTTATGAATTACATGTAAATGGTGAGGTGTAGCTTCACTGAAGATTAGAAGATATGATTGAGGCAACTACATGACTAGGAAATTATAAAAGCCCAAGAGACCCTAAAACTGGTCCATGCCCAATCGTCTTACTCTCTGTAACATATGCATTCCAAGTATGGAGTGACTTGGGGATATTCAGAAACTGCACCTATGGCCTTCACATTATGCTATCACCATGCATATTGTATGTTGCCTGTCCTGTTTCTTATATTGATGATAAGTAAACTTGACACTGGTGATGCTTATTGTGCTTTGTAAGTTTGATTGTCAATTTGAAAACAAGATCACTGCTGCTGATTTAGCAGAGTGGGCACTACCATTCAAAACATTGAAAGGGAAAACAGAATTTGAAAAAGCTACTCTTGCATTGCATGCCCCATACTTAGCTTTAACAATTTAAAACTAGGCACTTACTGTGCTCCTGGATAACACAGAGAAAACAGCTGCATTTAAAACTTTAAAAAAGTCTTGGTATGGTTTGTAGTACTGACTGAAAAGCAGAGTAAAAGAAAAAAAAATATTGTTACTGAAGTTCTGCTTGGTTCAAGATGAGCCTTTATTAGAGATATAACTAAACTTTATCACTTTTTTGTGTATTCAAAATCAAACTGCAAATGTCTTTTTATTAAAGTCCTATTATTAAGGCCACCTGCTTTCAAAAACCTAATAATTAATGTTACCCAAATTGGCCTTTCCATGTATTTTTTCCACAAGTTTGATTGAACATTTCTTAAAGTTCATAGTTAATACAACAGAAGTTGTGCACTTAAAGTATTCAAATAATTAATTCAAATCCCTCCATTCTAAAACAAATTGGAAGATAATTGAAGAAGACAAAGAGATGGCTATAAAAATGTTAGCATTATTTCTGATAAAAGCTAGACGGAGAATGTGACATAGGTCTGTAGACAAGAGGGTATGCTAACATTTTTCTCCTAAAGTAGATAGACTTACCTGTACAGCCATAGGCCACAGAAGACTAGTATCAGCTAGTCTAACCCTTGCAGAGGCTAACTCTTGCAAGGCTAACCCTTGCAGAATTGAATACATATAGAAGCAGAAATTCTGAGCCTGTTTGTAGATAATAAAATCCCCCAAAGAAGAGAGAAAAGTACTGAGTCAAACATGCTCAGCTCCAATCTTATTAGTTTTGGAAAATGGATTTCATCCCTTTTAGGGAAGGATAGAGAATAAGTTTTCCTTCTAAATAATATTCCCTTGTTCCTTTCACTATTAGTCTGTAAGTACTGTGAGGGAAAATATGTTTATTTTTCACACAATTTTACCTAAATCTTTCCCAGTACCCTGTATCAGCCACTTAAACACTCTTGAAGAATGAAGAAACAAATCAAGAAAAGAAAGTGAAGAGGAATATTAGTGGTGTTTTTGAGGAATTAAATAGTAGAAAGAAAAGCAAAATTTAGGTAGTTAAGGAAAATTAGATGGTTTGAGTATAAAATTAATTTATCAGCACATGAAATCATTAATTTAAGAGGTATAATTCAATATGTGAGAGAATTAGCTTTGATATATTTTTAAATGTATTTTTTTAAAGATTTTATTTATTCATTTGAGACACTGAGATACAGAGAGAGAGAGAGAAAGAGCATGAGCAGGGAGAGAAGCAGAGGGAGAGGGAGAAACAGGCTCCCTGCTGAGCCAGGAACCCAATGTGGGGCTCGATCCCAGGACTCTGGGATCATGACCTGGGCCGAAGGCAGACGCTTAACCATCTGAGCCACCCAGGTACCCCAGCATTGATATTTTTAATACTAGTAGCTCTTTTTTTAATATTAGTAACTTCTTATTAAAAGTTAGTGGGTATTTGTATTTATTTATTTATTTACCTAGAATTTCAAATTTTATTTTATTTTTTAAGATTTTATTTATTTATTTGTGAGAGAGTGAGTGAGCACAAGCAGGAGGAGCAGCAGGCAAAAGGAGAAGCAGGCCCCCCGCTGAGCAGGGAGCCCTATGTGGAACTTGATCACTGAACCCTGGGATCATGACCTGAGCAGAAGGCAGACACTTAACTGACTCAGCCACTCAGGCATCCCAGGAATTTCAAATTTTAAATATGTGTTCTTGCAAAAGAAAAAAAAAAGAAGAAACTAGTGAATTTTGAAGGAAGTATCACTGAAATACATTTTACTTGGTAATAAGAGATAATGTAATGTAAGACTTAACCAGAGTCTTAAGTTTTAGAAAGAAAAAGGTCATTCCCCTCCTCCCACCATGACTTTGATAAAATTTGACATCAAAAATGTAGGGAAAAAAAGATCTTTAGATCAAGAAAAGCATTATTTTTAGTTTAATTTTATAATAAAATAATATGCTTAGTAGGACATATAATCTTTCACTCAACAAATAATATTGGTTTTTAAGTTGCCAGGCTTTCCATCAGTGGCTGAAGATGCATGGAAGTATAATGCCCAGTCCTGACTTCATGGAGCTCTGATATATAGCTCTTGCTCGCATCATTATAAAATCTGCACCTAAAATAGAAGTGTCATAGATATGCTCCAACAGTATTTTGAAATGACCCTAGGAAGTAAGTCTAAACCAAATGAAGGTTTTAAGTAGGTTTCTTGATAAGTAGCAAAACAGATTTCAAAATTAAAAGATATACTGTAGTGAAGACATTCTTTTAGCTGAGACTGTTATCAGAGGAATTATATATATTGGGTTAGATATATCAAAAGTGGCCTGTAATATAAAGCAATGCTTGAGTTAAGAGAGATGATTTTCACCTATGGTCTGAGGTAGAATACTAATTTATTATACTCCCAGATAAATACTATGGAAACTAAGTCTTTCTCTGAGGGAAAAAATACTTAATACTGGCTAAACATGAAGGCAGGGCTCCAGCCAAGTAGCGGTCTTAGTTTTTAAAATAAGGCTTTGTTGTAGTGAAGTATTCAACTATTATTCAGAAACTGAAAAAAATAAAACAACTCCACTCACATAGAACGGATGCGCATGAAAACAAAGTCTGTAATTGAATAAGCATTCTAACATTGTGGGCTTGTTACATAAATGCACAAAATACTGTTTATTGTTATCCAATAAATATAGGTTAAATAGAGTTAAAATTGGTAATAAGGAGAGTGACAAGTTAGCTTTTAGTGGTAAAGTAAAATTAATGATTAAGACAAATTTTATTTTTTCTAAAAAATATAAGAAAGAAATCAAGCTTGTAAAAAACATTTGAGCTGAAAAAAGAAAAAAAAAGCTTGTGAGTATATCCAGGACACTGCATACTAGTTAAGACTAAATTGGAAGCATAGAATCAAAAACACATGTTAACAATGATTTAAAGAACCCTCCAACTACTGCCTAAGGTGTAGAAAGCTAAGAATCCATCGCTCCCAACCTAATGATAAAAAGCAGATAATCTATAACATTAACAATTTTTGAACCCATCAGAGAGCTGAAATTGCATGACAAGACAGTAGCTAGAATTTAAGAAAAGTCAATCTCCTTCCAAGGGGAATCAAGGTGAGAGTATTTGCTTCCATGTGGTGAGCATGGGAGGAAGACAGTCATTGTACAAGTGGGTCTTGTATAAGTGGGCCTCAGTGAAAATGTTCAATGAATTGCTAACTGCTGGATGTTGTTTCACAGAAGAGTGTAGAACCTCAGGGGTCCATTGACATAAGAATTCTTATCTATTTACACTCTCTTCCATTGGTTCTCCTGGGGTATTCACAAGAAAGATTGAGGGAAAGAAGGAAGACAGGAGAAGGCATTCCTGGGTGGTGCAGAACTGGAGAAGGGTGCAGTCACCACTCGGAAAAAGCACAAAATCCCACTCACAACTTTCTGACCTAAGGAACAAAAGCCTACAGTAAACATAGAGGAACAAAGAAAAAAGATTTTAAAAAGAATTGGGAGGATAAATTAGGATTTTGTTGATTCACTTCATATTTGGTTCTGTAATTTTACCCAGTTCTTAAACAACAAAATGCATTTAAAAAGTCACTGGTTTTTAAATTATTTCTCTCTCAATGTGGCACATAACAAGTATATATTAAGTATTCTATTTCAACTACAAATGATGGGTGTTAAAATTTCAAATGAAATAGTTTAAGTGTTTCCGTAAAAATATTTAATAATATTAAAGGAGGAAATTTTAAAAACTAAAACTAAAAAAAAAAAAGTATCAGAGACCTTCCTTCTTAGATTTGCCCCTAGGAAAGTCGATATTTTTCCTTTTTTTTTAAAGATCTATTTATTTGAGAGAGTTTGAGGAAGAGAACACAGTGGGGGAGGGGCAGAGAGAGAGGGAGAGAGTATCTCAAGCAGACTCCCCACTGAGTGAGGAGCCCAATGCAGAGCTCATTCTCATGACCCTGAACTTGAGCCAAAATCAAGAGTCAAATGCTTAATTGATTGAGCCACACAGGTGCCCCAAAAGTTGATATTTTCTAGGTAACCTAGATAACCCATCCCCACTGAGGCTGCTGCCATCCCTAATCCTAACCACCACCTTCACCACAATTGACAGGAGATCATATGAGCTTGTTTATTTCCATCATAATACTTGCAACACACACACTATAACTTGTTCTAGATATACTGTACCCATGAATTCACCACTAATGCCCAGTAAATAAAAACTACTTAAAAGACAATTGACATTAAAATGCTAAGTTTTATTCTCTCCACTTATTAAGGTCAAGAATGATATGGAAATTCTGTAAATTCATGATAGATCTAGTCTTCTTTTGTATTGTTACTTAACTCTCCTAAGGGGTCACTCTCATCCTTATGATTTAAGTTATTTCCAATGCATATTTGTATTTTATCCAGCAGAGATGGTAACAGAGGAAAAGGAGTTGCTTCCCTGACATCAAAGTTACCTCTTAGAAGTTGCCTGGATAATTTTGGCTTCTATTTCATTGACCATATCTAGCTATTAGAGAGATAGGGTAATATCACTTTTTCTGGGCAGTGATATGACAAGCTAAAATTTGGTGGGTTTAGTATCTAGAAAAAAATGAAGTTGAAAAGTCCTGAATTAACCAAAAAAGTGCTATCATGGTTGCAACTTCTATCAGTGTTCAATTTTCTTTTCCTGTGTGTTTAAAAATAGGCAGAGCGGCCTACAGTAATTTTACTGAAAAAAATTAAAAATAATAATAAAGAAAATCTTGGCAAATCATGTAGCAATAGTGTGGATTTTAAGATTATGTAACTAGAACACAATTAAACAAATTTGTTTATTTGATTTTACTGAAAATACATTTAACAGTCTTGTGCAGCTAAGATGAGAGAGGAATGAGTATTCTAAATATTATAATAACAATATTAGATCATAAGATTTTAGTGATTAAAAAAATCTTGGAGATTTTTAAATTCCAATTATTTATTTTATAAACAAGGAAGTTAAAGTGCATAGATTTTTACATGTCATTCTCAAAATCACAATGCTAGGTAGTAAAAGAGATGGGAGTGGATACCAATCTCATCTCTTCCTATGCTTTTTATTTTATAACATGCTGTCAGGTTAGGTTTTTAATAATGGTATCATTTAAATAAGAGGGCTCAACTTACTGTCTAGTCTGTATGCCCACCGTAATATGAATGTGGAAAAAAAGCTATTATTGATTGGCTGTCATTTTTTGTTCAGACTCCATTATCCAAATTGTGGCTGAAGTTTATATATTTTCAGAAGACAGGCTGATGTGGGGAAGATGTTGGGGATTAGAGAAGCAAATTCATCTTGGGAATTTGAAAGATAGATGAGTATCTATGTCTCCAGCATACTTTGAGCTGATTCTTCCCTGTATTCTTTGAGGTGAAGAAATGTATGTCCAGTGAGAAAAAGATTCTTGGAATAGCTACCACTTTCCTAGAAGTCTCAGTCAGATAGTGAATACAGAATCTTCCCCATCAATATATAAGTCAAAGCAGTCAATAGCCTTAAGATTGTACCAAACTGCAACTGGGATTAAAGAAATTTGGAAGAGTGTATGTGAATTCCAGAACACTTAGTTTGCTAACAGTATAAATTCACCCCCAGAAAATTAGTTAACCTTGCGACAATGTGATCTAAAATATATTTGATTTAATATTTTGGACTCCATCATG
The DNA here is from genome assembly GCF_037043125.1 of Eumetopias jubatus. Lineage (NCBI taxonomy): Eukaryota > Metazoa > Chordata > Mammalia > Carnivora > Otariidae > Eumetopias > Eumetopias jubatus. The sequence continues at coordinate 79,001,213 of NW_028274819.1, forward strand.
TCAGGATGTTACTATTATCATAACCAGTTTTGCTATTCAGCCTGTATATACTGGTACAGCTATACAAATTATTCAAATAATGAGATTTGTTTATACCAGTTGGTAAATAGCCAATAGCCTAATCTCTGCAACCTTTTTCAGATCAAATTTGGGTCAAATCTGGATTTGTTCAAATACAAAAAATAATAACTCTTATTTATTATGCTATTTATATCACTCTATTTATGCTATAGACTGATTTCATTCTGACTGGTCTGAACCCATATCTTTCCTAGTGTGAAATATTTTGAAAATTACTTCTAATCATGACCAACCCAAGTTAAGCTTTCTAAATGTTATTTTCCTCTGACTATTCATTATTGTGTGGTCTTTTTATTTTGAAGTAATCTTCATTAGTTCTCTCACTGCCTCCCTTTGTCGTAGTATTTTGACCAGTGCCTTTATGAATAAATGTGTTTATTCTTCCTGAAATAAAAAAAAAATTAGCACAATGCAATATTTTTAAGAAATATAAATACACTTTACATAAAAATTATTTGGATTGGGACGCCTGGGTGGCTCAGTTGGTTAAGCATCTGCCTTTGGCTCAGGTCACGATCCCAGGGTCCTGGGATCAAGTCCCCCATCAGTCTCCTTGCTCAGCAGGAAGCCTGCTTCTTCTTCTGCCTGCCACTCCCCCCTACTTGGGCTTTCTCTCTCTCTGACAAATAAATAAATAAAATCCTTAAAAATTATTTTTATTAATAATTAGTTGAAAACAAGTTATTTTATTTCAAAATATGCATATTTTAAATTAGGATTTTCAGTATAACATACTTATTAACAAAACAGAAGGAGAAAATACCAAGTAAAACAAATCATTTTCTACCCATCACAGCTTTGTATTAAAATACCAAACCAATATATTTAGATGCCACATACAGGTATTAATGAATTCATTATTCTATTTTATAAACATTTGCTAAACAGCTAAAATGTTTGAGGTTTTGTGGTAGGTAGATATTAGAGGCACTATCCTTGTTTTAATAAGCTTTTTATCGGGAAAATGAGAAAGCAAAGGGGCAAATGAAGTTCATTTAAATTGTGAAATGTTTCATAAGACCCTCCCCCCATAGAGGATCAGTGTATGCCCATGACATGGTGAGTCCCTAAAATCTGGAGTTTTGAAACCCAGTGGCCTCCTGAGATAAAACACCAGAGCACTGCACTGTCAGGTGGGCAGACAGTTCAGACACAGGCAGGATAAAGGCAGGGATCTGACTGACAGAAGTCTGGGACCAAGAGAGGAAATTGTTTGCTCTTCTGTGAGGGCTTCCTGAATAGTAGCAGGTGTGAATACCTCTTTCCAGGGACAAGAGGTGGCCAACACTATTTTCAACCTTCTCATCAGCATGGACAGACTTCAGCAAACAGCACAGCCCACACAGTGTAGGCTTGAACCACTTACACCAACTCCCACCCTCCTGTGTTCTGTAAGTGCCACTTTTGATAGGATAAGAGTGATTGAAAGCCAGAGCAACAGCAGATCCCTCCCTCAGAGGACCAGCACAATCCCCACAACCCTGCACACACCAGGTCTACTGTTCATAGAGTGTTGCAATGTTGGAATTCTAGTAGAAATAGGACCAGGTATAGACTTTCCTAACACACAAAAAACAGAGATGTAGACAAATGCCAAGATGGAGGAATTCATCCCAAAAGAAAGAACAATAAAGTTCACAGCCAGGGAACTAATCAAAATAGAGATAAGTAATATGCCTGAATCAGAATTTAAAACAATAACAAGGATACTAGCTGAGCTTGAGAAAGCATAGAAGAAGCCAAAGAGACCCCCTTACTACAGAGATAAAAGACCTAAACACTAGTCAGGCCCAAATAGAAAATGCTATAACTGAGAGGCAAAACTGACTAGAAGTAATGACCATAAGGATGGAAGAAATAGAGGAATGAATAAGTGATAGAGAAGATAAAATTATGGAAAATAATGAAAAATGAAAAGAAGAGGGAAAGAAAAAAATTGGATCACAAATGTAGAATTAGGGAACTCAGCAACTCCATTAAAACATAATAACATTCATATCATAGGAGTCCTGAAAGAAGGGGGGGGGAAGGCAGAAGGTTTATTTGAGAAAATTATAGCTGAAAACTTCCCTAATCTGGGGAAAGAAACAGATATCCAAATCCCAGAGGCACAGAAAACTTCCATCAAAATCAACAAAAGACAGCCTACACCAAGACATATTGGTAAAACTTGCAAAATATGGAGTTAAGTAAAGAACACTAAAATACAGCAAGATAAAAAAAAACAAAAAGAATAATCACTAACCTACACAGGAAGACAAATCAGGTTAGCAACAGAAAAAACTTGGCAGGCCAGAAGAGAGTGGCATGATATAATCAATGTACTGATTGGGAAAAATCTGTAGCCAAGAATACTTTATCCAACAAGGCTGTCATTCAAACAAAAACTGAAGGAGTTCATGACCACTAAACCAGCCCTACAAGAAATATTAAAGGGGACTCTTTGAGTGGGAAAGAAACAACAAAAGTAATAAAGTCTAGAAAGGAGTGGAGAAAATCTCCAGAAACAAGGACATTACAGGTAATACAATAGCACTAAATTCATATCTATAGATAATCACTCTGAATGTAAATGGACTAAATGCTCCAATCAAAAGGCATAGCATATCAGAATGGAAAAACAAAAACAAACAAACAACAAAAACAACAACAAAAGACCTAGCTATATGCTGACTATAAGAGACTCATTTTAGACATAAAGATACCAGAAGATTGAAAGTGAGGAGATGGAGAACCATCAATCATGCTAATGGACACCAGAAAAAAGCCAGAGGAGGCCATTCTTAACAAACTAGACAAAAAGATTTTAAACCAAAGACTGTAACAAGAGATGAAGAAGGACACTACAACATAATAAAGGGGTCTATCCAACCAGAAGATCAAATTATTGTAAATATTTATGTCCCCAAATTGGGAGCACCCAAACATATAAATTAATATCACACATAAAGAAATTCATTGATAACAATAAAATAATAGTAGGGGACTTTGACATCCACTTACAGAAATGGACGGGTCATCTAAGCAGAAAATCAACAAGGAAACAATGGCTTCAAATGACACACTGGACAAAATGGACTTACCACATGTATTCAGAACGTTTCATACTAAAGCAGCAGGATACATATCCTTTTCAAGTTCACATGGAACATTCTGTAAAATAGATGACATACTGGGTCACAAATCAGACTTCAACAAATACAAAAAGATCAAGATCATACCATACATATTTTCAGACCACAACGACAATGCTATGAAATTTGAAGTCAACCACAAGAAAAAATTGGATAAAAACCACAAATACATGGAGGTTAAAGAACATCCTAACTAAAGAATGAATGGGTTAACCAGGAAATTAAAGAATAAATGAAAAGGTACATGGAAGCAAATGAAAATGAAAATATGATACTCCAGAACCTTTGGATGCAGTATAGGTGGTCATAAGAGGGCAATATATAGCAATACAGGCATACCTCCAGAAGCAAGAAAAGTATCAAATACACAACGTAAATTTACACCTAAAGGAACTAAAAAGGAATAACAAATAAAACCTAAAGCCAATAGAAGAAAATAAATGATTGAGATTTGAGTAGAAATAAATGATATGAAAAAAAACAATGACAAGAACAACGACAAAACAGAACAGATCAACCAAACTAAGAACTGGTTGTCTGAATGATTTAATAAAATTGATAAACCCCATCCAGACTTATAAAAAGGAAAAGAGAAAGAGCCCAAATAAGTAAAATCATGATAGAAAGAGGAGAGATCACAACCAACACCACAGAAATACAATTATAAGAGAATAATAACATAGGAAAAGAAAAATTAAGTAACACTGTGAATTTCATATTAGTAACAATTGAAGCCAGGATTTAAACCTAGTTAGGCTGTCTTCTGAACCTTACATCTTAAACTACTGCATAGTGTGTCCTTAATCATGGCAGTATACCATTTCTCTTCATACTAACATGACACTGTCTAGCTTTTTTTATCCTTTGTTCTGAAAATGCATTTGGAATGAAGTAATATATTATTAAAGATTAACACTGACCATTTTAATTTTTTATCCAGGCTTAATAAGAGACAAAGTACCTAGTAAGCCTTCAACAGTAGAAAAATCAATAAAAAATAATATTCACAATAATGGAAGACCACAACCATCTTTTTCATTTGAATCTAATATTTATGTCTCACTAATAAGTCTAAAGTATTGTTTACATTTATTACTTAGATAAATTTATAAGATAATTTTTATATAGTAATACACTAATGCTATCTACCCCAAATATTTTTTGACTTTATTCAGTTTAAGAAATATGAATTGCTTTATAAGTTTGTATTAAAAGGCTTAAGGTTGACTATAAAAATCTTCACAATAAATTATTTTGTAATTAAAATGTTTTAACTGGCCAATGGTCACTGTATAATCATGTTTCTGTTTTTATTTATGATTGTTTTGTCCCAAATATGACTAGGCAACATTGAATCATTCCCACATCATCAGAGATTCAAGTCTAATGCCCAATGACATATTAGTAAGGCATAGTCATTTTTCTATATAGAAGAGACAGAGATCACATTCAAGGAGGCTGTGGCAGTTGGAATCTATGGGATAGAGTAAGGAGAGAAAGGAAATAGATAGATAAAAAGATCCAGAAATCTGAAAAGAAGACTTCTGAGTCTTTTGGTAAATGTCAAACCATGCATACATAGGATGAAACTCCATAAAGCTGGAAAAGAATGGATCAGAAAGCTGTATGTTGAACAATTTCCATGCAGGACTTAGAGATATTCAAGTTCTACCAACCAATGTTGAAAATCCTCATAAAAACCAAGGACATTCAATAGAGAAACTGCAAAGGTTGTTCCTTAATAAGTGACTAAACTAATCCTGAGGTAAAAGTTCTATTCCCCAAAAAAATTAAAAAACAAAAAAGAAACAAACAAATAAAAAACAAGTCAGTAAAGAATCAAGGTGCTCTGAAAATAAAATCACTTCCTACCAGAACAAAGCCCAACACTGATAAAGCAAAATAATAAATTACACTATTCAAAAATGTAAAATTCATGATGTGAAGATTCTGATATAAAAATTTCTAGGCCTTTAAAAATCAGGAAAATGTGACCCACAACCAGGAGAAAAACCAGTAATCAGAAAGAGATACAGAAGAGATAAAATTATGAGATTAGCAGGCACCCTTTAAAGTATTAAAAATATGCTCACTGGGGGCAGAGCAAGATGGTGGAGGAGTAGGAGACCTGGATTTCGTCTGGTCTCAGGAATTCAGCTGAATAGGGATCAAAACATTCTGAACACCTATGAACGCAACAGGAGATCGAAGATAAGAATAGTAACAACTCTGAAAAGAGAAGCGACCACTTACTGGAAGGTAGGATGTGAGGAGAAGTGAATCCAAGGTGATATTCGGGAGGATAGACGGCGGGGGAGGGAGCCTCTGTCGGCTGCTTCTTGCAAGTGATAGAGCTGAGAGGCACAAAATCGGAACTTTTAGAAGTCGGCCCCGCTGAGGGACGTCGCTCCAGTGGCTAAGCAGGGGGTGGAACCCTCACGGGACAGTGTGGTCTCAGGACCCTCAGGGTCACAGAAAGACCAAGGGTGCCTGAGTGCGGCAGATCTCCCAGGTATCGGAGCGGGGAAGCTGGCTGCAAGACGGAGCGGAGGCGCGGGCTCTCAGCTAAGGGTTGCCATAAACTGTGATCTGCGGCCCAGTCGGGCTACTGCTCCTCCAGCAGGGACTCAACAAGCGGCAGATCCGGGGAGACTCCCCTTCCTCCCCTGGGTGGAGCAGCACAGAAGCGCATGGCAGGGATCTGCTGGGTTTGGAGACTCCACACGGGGTCGGGTGCCAGAGATAGAAACGCTCGGTCACAGGCCGGGTGAGCATGCAGTGAGGCGGGAGACCGGGGAGACAGGAGTGACTGCTTTTCTCTGGGGGCACACTGAAGAGCGGGGCCCCAAGTTCTCAGCTCCTCCGAGTGGAGATTGGGAGGCCACCATTTTCACCCTGGTCCTCCAAAGCTGTACCAAGAGCTTGCAGGGAACAAAACCTCCTGAGAGCAAACCCGAGCAGCTTGCTTAGCCCAGACTCAGAAGGGCGGGGCAATTCCGCCTCCAGCAAAGACATTCGGGAACCACGGCAACAGGCCCCTCCCCCAGAAGATCAGCATGAACAGCCAGCAAGGCAAGACCAACTTTACCGATCAAGGAGAACGGGAGAACTCCAGCGCTAGGGGAATACTGCACATAGAATTCATGACTTTTTTACCATGATTCATTGGTTTTTCAAAGTTAATTTTTTTAACTGTTTTTTTGTGAATTTTTCTTTTTCCCTTTTTCAACCAACATCTTATCAATCCTTTTTTAAAAAAAACATTTTTTATTTTTCATTTTTAGAGTCATATTTTTATCCCTTCATAGTAGTTACCCTTATCTTTGGCATATATAAATAAGTTTTTCTCTCTTTAAAATTTTGAGATACAATTTCTTCTAACAGATCAAAATATACCCTAAATCACTAGTGTATGGCTTTGTTCTAGTCTCCTGCCTGATCACATTCTCTTTTTTTTTCTTTTTTTTTCTTTTTCTTTTTAAATCTTCTTCTTTATCTTTAAAAACAACTTCTTATCTTATCATTTCCTTTTATAAAATCTTTTATAATTTTCATCTTTACAGTCATCTTCCATCCCTTCATTCTATCAACCCTTATTTTGTACAAATATAAGTCTTTCTTCCTTTAAAATTTTAGTAAGCACTTTCTTCTAACAGACCAAAATATGCCCAAAAGCTAGTGTGTGGCACTGATCTATGCACTAGCCTGATCATATTTGATCATATTCTGGTTTTTTTTTGTTTTGTTCTGTTTTTGTTTGTTTTTATCTTCTTCTTTTTCCTTTTTTTTTTTCTCTTCTTTCTTTCCCTTTCTTGTCCCCTGGTTTCAGGTCTTTTCTGATTTGTATAGAGTATATTTGCTGGAGACGTTGTTAACCTGTTAGCATTCTGTTCGCTCATTCATCTGTTCTCCTCTGGACAAAATGACAAGACGAAAAAAATCACCTCAGCAAAAAGACCAAGAGGTAGTACCGTCTGCCAGGGACCTACTCAACACTGACATTAGTACGATGTCAGACCTGGAGTTCAGAAACATGACTTTAAAGATACTAGCTGGGCTTGAAAAAAGTGTGGAAGTTATTAGAGAAACCCTTTCTGGAGAAATAAAAGAACTAAAATCTAACCAAGTTGAAATCAAAAAGGCTATTAATGAGGTGCAATCAAAACTGGGGGCACTAACTGCTAGGATAAATGAGGCAGAAGAAAGAATCAGCAATATAGAAGAACAAATGATGGAAAATAAAGAGGCTGAGAAAAAGAGAGAGAAACAACTACAGGATCACGAGGGCAGAATTCAAGAGATAAGCGATATGATAAGACAAAACAACATTAGAATAAGTGGGATCCCAGAAGAAGAAGAAAGAGAGGGGCAGAAGGTATTGGAGCAAATAATAACAGAGAACTTCCCTAATGTGGGGAAGGAAACAGGCATCAAAATCCAGGAGGCACAGAGAACCCATCTACCCATCTCAAAATCAATAAAAATAGATCAACACCCCGACATCTAATAGTAAAACTTACGAGTCTCAGAGACAAGGAGAAAATCCTGAAAGCAGCTCAGGAGAAGAGATATGCAACCTACAAAGGTAGAAACCTTAGACTGGCACCAGTTCTATCCACAGAGACCTGGCAGGCCAGAAAGGACTGGCATGATATATTCAGAGCACTAAAATAGAAAAATATGCAGCCAAGAATACTATATCCAGCTAGGCTATCATAGAAAATAGAAGGAGAGATAAAAAGCTTACAGGACAAACAAAAACTAAAGGAATTTGCAAACACAAAACCAGCCCTAAAAGAAATATTGAAAGAGGTCTTCTAAGCAAAAAGAGAGACTAAAAGCAGCATAGATCAGAAAGGAACACAGATAATATACAGTAACAGTCACCTTACAGGCAATACAATGGCTCTAAAATCATACCTTTCATAGTTACCCTGAATGTAAATGGGCTAAATGCCCCAAACAAAAGACAGAGGCTATCAGATTGGATTAAAAAACAAGACCCATCAATATGCTATCTGCAAGAGACTCATTTTAGACCCAAAGACACCCACAGATTGAAAGTGAGGGGGTGGAAAACCATTTAGCATGCTAATGGAAACCAAAAGAAAGCTGGGGTGGGCATCCTTATATCAGACAACTTAAATTTTAAACAAAGACTGTAATAAGAGATGAAGAAGGACAGTATATCCTACTTAAAGGGTCTATCTAACAAGAAGATCTAACAATTTTAAATATCTATGCCCCTAACATGGGAGCAGCCAATTATATAAGGCAATTAATAACAAAAGCGAAGAAACACATTGAGAGCAATACAATAAGAGTGGGGGTCTTTAACACCCCCCGAACTGAAAAGGACAGATCATCTAAGCAAAAGATCAACAAGGAAATAAAGACTTTAAATGACACACTGGACCAAATGGACTTCACAGACATATTCAGAACATTGCATCCCAAAGCAACGGAATACACATTCTTTTCTAATGCCCATGGAACATTCTCCAGAATTGATCATATCCTAGGTCACAAATCAGGTCTCAACCGGTACCAAAAGATTGGGATCATTCCCTGCATATTTTCAGACCACAATGCTTTGAAACTAGGACTCAATCACAAGAGGAAAGTCAGAAAGAACTCAAATACATAGAAGCTAAAGAGCATCCTACTAAAGAATGAATGGGTCAACCAGGAAATTAAAGAAGAATTAAAAAAATTCATGGAAACCAATGAAAATGAAAACACAACTGTTCAAAATCTTTGGCATACAAAAAGGCAGTCCTGAGAGGAAAGTATATAGCAATACAAGCCTTTCTCAAGAAACAAAAAAGGTCTCAAATACACAACCTAACCCTACACCTAAAGGAGCTGGACAAAGAACAGCAAATGAATCCTAAACCCAGCAGGAGAAGAGAAATAATAAAGATCAGAGCAGAAATCAATGAATTAGAAACCAAAAGAACAGTAGAACTGATCAACGTAACTTGGAGCTGGTTCTTTGAAAGAATTAACAAGACTGATAAACCCCTGGTCAGACTTACCAAAAAGAAAAGAGAAATGACCCAAATCAACAAAATCATGAATGAAAGAGGAGAGATCACAACCAACACCAAAGAAATACAAACAATTATAAGAACATATTATGAGCAACTCTATGCCAGCAAATTAGATAATCTGGAAGATATGGGTGCATTCCTAGAGACGGATCAACTACCAAAATTGAACCAGGAAGAAATAGAAAACCTGAACAGATTTAAACACTAAGGAAATTGAAGCAGTCATCAAAAATCTCCCAACAAACAAAAGCCCAGGGCCAGATGGCTTCCCAGGGGAATTCTGCCAAACATTTAAAGAAGAATTAATATCTATTCTCCTGAAACTGTTACAAAAAATAGAAAAGGAAGGAAAACTTCCAAACTCATTTTATGAGGCCACCATTACCTTGATTTCAGAACCAGAGAAAGACCCCATCAAAAAGAATAACAGACCAATACCCTTGATGAACATGGATGCAGAAATTCTCACCAAAATACTAGCCAATAGGATCCAACAGTACATTAAAAGGATTATTCACCATGACCAAGTGGGATTTATCCCTGGGCTGCAAGACTGGTTCAACATCCACAAATAATCAACGTGATACAATACATTAACAAAAGAAAGAACAAGAATCAATTGATCCTCTCAATAGATGCAGAAAAAGCATTTGACAAAGTACAGCATCCTTTCTTGATCAAAACTCTTCAGAGTATAGGGATAGAGGGTACATACTTCAATATCATAAAAGGCATCTATGAAAATCCTACAGCGAATATCATTCTCAATGGGGAAAGCTCTCAGCTTTTCCCCTAAGGTCAGGAACGTGGCAGGGATGTCCACTATCACCACTGCTATTCAACATAGTATGAGAAGTCCTAGCCACAGCAATCAGACAACAAAAAGAAATCAAAGGCATCCAAATCGGCAAAGAAGAAGTCAAACTCTCTCTCTTTGCAGATGATATGATACTGTATGTGGAAAACCCAAAAGACTCCACCCCAAAACTGCTAGAACTCATACAGGAATTCAGTAAAGAAGCAGCATATAAAATCAATGCACAGAATTCAGTGGCATTCCTATACACCCACAACAAGACAGAAGAGAGACAAATCAAGGAGTCGATCCCATTTACAACTGCACCCAAAATCATAAGATACCTAGGAATAAATTTAACCAAGGAGGCAAAGGATCTGTACTCAGAAAAGTATAAAATACTCATGAAAGAAATTGAAGAAGACACCAAAAAATGGAAAAATATTCCATGCTCATGGATTGGAAGAACAAACATTGTGAAGATGTCAGTGCTACCTAGAACAATCTACACATTCAATGCAATCCCCGTCAAAATACCATCCACCTTTTTCAAAGTAATGCAACAAAGAATCCTAAAATTTGTATGGAACCAGAAGAGACCCCGAATAGCCAGAGGAATGTTGAAAAAGAAAAGCAAAGCCAGCAGCATCACAATTCCGGACTTCCAGGTCTATTACAAAGCTGTCATCATCAAGACAGTATGGTACTGGCACAAAAACAGACACATAGATCTATGGAACAGAATAGAGAGCCCAGAAATGGACCCTCAACTCTGTGGTCAACTCATCTTTGACAAAGCAGGAAAGAATGTCCAATGGCAAAAAGACAGTCTCTTCAACAAATGGTGTTGGGAAAATTGGACAGCCACATGCAGAAGAATGAAACTGGACCATTTCCTTACACCACACACAAAAATAGACTCCAAATGGTTGAAAGACCTAACGTGAGACAGGAGTCCATCAAAATCCTAAAGGAGAACACAGGCAGCAAGGTGTTCGACCTCAGCCACAGCAACTTCTTCCTAGAAACATCGCCAAAAGCAAGGGAAGCAAGGGCAAAAATGAACTATTGGGATTTCATCAAGATGAAAATCTTTTGCACAGCAAAAGAAACAGTCCACAAAACCAAAAGACAACTGACAGAATGGAGGAAAATATTTGCAAATGACCTATCAGATAAAGGGCTAGTATCCAAAATCTATAAAGAACTTATCAAACTCAACACCCAAAGAACAAATAATCCAATCAAGAAATGGGCAGAAGACATGAACAGACATTTTTCCAAAGAAGACCTCCAAATGGCCAACAGACACATGAAAAAGTGCTCAACATCGCTTGGCATCGGGGAAATCCAAATCAAATCCTCAATGAGATACCACCTCACAACAGTCAGAATGGCTAAAATTAACACGTCAGGAAACGAAAGATGTTGGCGGGAATGTGGAGAAAGGGGAACCCTCCTACACTGTTGGTGGGAATGCAAGCTGGTGCAACCACTCTGGAAAACAGTATGGAGGTTCCTCAAACAGTTGAAAATAGAGCTACCATACAATCCAGCAATTGCACTACTGGGTATTTACCCCAAAGATACATATGTAGGGATCCGAAGGGGTACGTGCACCCCAATGTTTATAGCAGCAATGTCCACAATAGCCAAACTTGATTCCCAAGATGTCCATCGACAGATGAATGGATAAAGAAGAAATGGTATATATACAGAATGGAATATTATGCAGCCATCAAAAGGAATGAGATCTTGCCATTTGCAATGACATGGATGGAACTGGAGGGTGTTATGCTGAGTGAAATAAGTCAATCAGAGAAAGACATGTGTCATATGACCTCACTGATTTGAGGAATTCTTAATCTCAGGAAACAAACTGAGGGTTGCTAGAATGGTGGGAGTGGGAGGGATTGGGTGGCTGGATGATAGACATTGGGGAGGGTATGTGCTTTGGTGAGCACTGTATATTGTTCAAGACTGATGAATCACAGATCTGTACTTCTGAAACAAATAATGCAATATATGTTAAGAAAAGAAAGAAGAAGATAGCAGGAGGGGAAGAATGTAGGGAAGTAAGTCGGAGGGGGCGACGAACCATGCGAGACGATGGACTCTGAAAAACAAACTGAGGGTTCTAAAGGGCAGGGGGGTGGGGGAATGGGTTAACTTTTTGTTTGGTATTAAAGAGGGCACATTCTGCGTGGAGCACTGGGTGTTATGCACAAACAATGAATCATGGAACACTACATCAAAAACTAATGATGTAATGTATGGTGATTAACATAACAATAAAAAATTATTAAAAAATATGCTCAGTGACTTAAAGAAAAGCATGAATAGAATAAAGTAATGGAAGACTTAAAACTAAACTAAGTGAATCTTCCAGAGATGCGCATATATTGTGTGTCCTAAGAAGTTCACTGGTATGGATGAATTGCAGATTAGATATTGCAGAAGGAAATATCAGTAACTTGAAAACATAATAATAGAAACCATGGACTAAAATGGAAGGACAAGATTGGACGAAATGAGCTGAGTCTCAGTGTCTGTGAGACAATATCAAGTATTCTAACTTTTGTGACTTTGAGTCCCAAAATGAGAAGTGAGAAAGCAGACAGGAAAAAAAAAAAAAAAAAGATTTAAGGATTTTTTTTTTTAATTTGAGAAACTACAGAGAGAAATAGCCAAAGATATAATCGTACTGAGACATATTAACACACCTCCCTCAGTAACTGATAGCTCATCAAGATAAAATCAAGGCTATGCAGTTTCTGTCTGTTTCTCATGGGACACTTGCCCTGGGAGAAGCCAGTCATCATGTAAGAAGTTTAACTATTCTGAGACTGCTGTCTGGAGAGACCATGGATAAGCACTTGAAAGCCTCAGATGAACTCCCTACCAAAAATCAGTATCAACTCACAGCAACGTAAGTGAACCATGTTAGATGTCAGCTTAACTGAAACTTCAAGGGACTGCATTCTTAGCCCAATATTTGGATATTATCCCATAAATGAACCCAGCTAAGCTGTCACAAATTCGTGACCCACAATATAAAATTATCATTTAGAGCTGCTAAATTTTGACATATTTTCTTATCCAGAAATTGATCACTGGAACAGTAAACAAATTCATAACCTGATATAGACATGACAGGAAATTTTATTTTTTTAATTTTTTTTAAAGATTTTATTTATTCATCTGACAGAGAGAGATAGTGAGAGCAGGAACACAAGCAGGGGGAGTGGAAGAGGGAGAAGCAGGCTCCCCGCAGAGCAGGGAGCCCGATGCAGGACTCGATCCCACGACCCTGGGATCATGACCTGAGCCGAAGGCAGACGCTTAACGACTGAGCCACCCAGGTGCCCCATGACAGGAAATTAAAAAAAAAAAAAGAACATTAATCTCACTTTTGATCATGGTTGCAAAAATCTTAGTCAATATCCTAACTATAGGGACACCTGGGTGGCTCAGTCAGTTAAGTGTCTGCCTTCAGCTGAGGTCATGATCCCAGGGTCCTGGGATCAAGCCCCACATCAGGCTCCCTGCTTAGTGGGGACCCTGCTTCTTCCTCTCCCTCTGGCTGCTTCTCGCTCTCCCTCTTCTGCCACTCCCCCTGCTTGTGTTCTCTGTCAAATGAATAACGTCTTTAGAAAAAAAATATACACTAACCATATATACAGCAATAGACAAATGATTAGATAGATAGACTGATAGGTGATAGATGATAGATGATAGATGATAGATAGATGATAGATAGGTAGATAGATAGATGATAGATAATATGACATAAACAAACCAGTTTTTTGTCCCCCTCTGGGAATGCAGTATTGTTTTGACATTTGAAAATCTATCAGTGTAATTCAGCATATTAACAGAATAAAGAAGAAAAATAATTGATTATTACAATAGGTTCAGAAAAAACATGTAATGAAATTCAACATCCATTCATGATAAATAGTTTTAGCAAACTAATTTCCCTGCACGTCTGTTGGGAGTGTAATTAGGTATAGCCACTGGGGAAAACTATTTTGACATTGTCTGTCAACTTTGCATATATGCCTACCCAATGGCCCTGAATTTTTACTCTTAGGTTTATACTCAATATACATGCACACAAGCAACAAAATATATGTATAAAATTTTCTTAGCTGCACCATTTGAAAGAATACCAAGTTGGAAGCAATCCAAATACCCATCAACATTTGAATGAATAAATAAATTGTGTTTTTATTCATACAATGAAATACGACTTAGCAGCAAAAATAAACATATACCAGTAAGAACATGGATTAATATCATATGCAAAATGTTAAATGAATAAAAGCTACACACAAAAGAATAGACACCATGTGGTACCATTTTTTAAAGTCCCTAAAGTGACAAACATCTATAATTTAAAAATTCAAGATAGTGTTTATATTTGAGAAGGAGGAGGAAGGAGTGATCTAGAAGTAGCATGTGGAATGCTTTGGATGTGCTGGTAATTAACAATTTCTTGATCTATATTTATGATTTCTCAGGTATAGTCACTTAGTAACAACCACTAGTAAGCAAAATAAAGGCCCCCTCACAAAGACATTCATGTCCAAATTCCTCAATCTTGTGAACATGTAAGTTACATGGCAAAGGAGAACTAAAGGTACAGATGGAATTAAGGTTACTAATCAACTAATCTTGAAATGGAAAGATTATCCTGGATTATGTGGATGAGTGGGTTGGGAGATGTAACTACACAGTGGAAGAGGGAGTCAGAAGAGTGAGAACCAGAGAAATGGCAGCATAAGAAGGACTTTGCCTTACATTGCTGGCTTTGAAGATGGAGTCATGGGGCCATGAACCAAGGATGGTGGGTGGTTTTTAGAAGGACTCTCTTCCACAAACTAGAAAAAGAGCAGGACCCTACTAACATCTTGATTTTAGCACAGTCAGATCCATTTCTGACTTCTGACCTCCAGAATTGTAAGATAACAAATTTATTATTTTAAACCACTAACTTTGCTGTAATTTGCTACATAAAGTAGTAGTAAGGAAACTAATATAGTCATCAAGCTATACATTATTTGTGTACCTTTTGTAGTTACTTAACATTAACATAACATCAATAAAAATAAAAAAATTATATGTGTGTGTATGATCTAGATGATCAATTTCAAACAGCACTGAAGTTCCTAGAAATTAATGTTCAAAAGTAAAAGGGAATTAATAATTTTTAATACTCAGGGTAGGAAAGATTTCCAGTTATCAATGAGAAAAGAGTTTGGTGCATTTCCAAATCCCATGTGGTAGGATTAATAATGGCTCCTAAATGGTGGCTCCTAAAAGGTGTCCATGTCTTAATCCTCAGCACCTGTGGCCATATAACCTCATAGGTGAAAGTGACTTTGTGATATGACCAGTTTAAGGATTTTGAGATGGATAGATTATCCTGAATCATCTAAGCAGGCTCAATGTAACAACAAAGATTTTAAAAGAATGTAGGAGAGTCAGAGTGGAGAAAAGAATAATAACAACAGCAACAGAAGTCAGAGTGATATGGGGCAATGATCCAAGGACTGCAAGCAGCTTCTAGAATCTGAAAAGTTATGGGGTCACAGATTCTCCCTAGATCAGATGGAAGATAGCTGTGCTACAACACTTTAGACTTAAGAATTTCAGAATTGCAAAATTATAAATTTGTGTTGTTTTAAGCTACTAAATGTGTGGTAATTTGTTATAGGAGCAATAGGAAATAAATATACCACCTCTAGAATTAGGAAAAAATGCCCAGAGACAAATGTATTGTTTTCTTAGAAGAGTCTACTAATTGAGTTTAAGTCTACAGATTATAGATTCTAGTTAACTGGCTTCACACAAATTGAATTTTTAGGCAACTGGCAACAAGATTTCACCCATCTACCTTACTGACCTCAGGTACTATTAAGTTTCTGCTAGGGCCTTTGGACAGTTTAAAGCAATGAGTTTTTAAAACTCTTTAGAACATTTTTTGAAAAATTTAGTAGTGAACTTCATTAACTACTTGGTGTCAGACTAATACAATACATGCGACCTTGAATGAAATGTTTTCAGAAAAAGCAGTTGATGGAGGCAGTTTTGTTTTATTCAAGGCACGAGGGAAGTTTCACTCTGAGACTAAATAGAATAATAACTTTGGGGAAATTTTAGAAGTTTAAGTAAAGACTTTTTTTAAATTTTTTATTGTTATGTTAATCACCATACATTACATCATTAGTTCTTGATGTAGTGTTCCATGATTCATTGTTTGTGCATAACACCCAGTGCTCCACGCAGAACGTGCTCTCCTTAATACCCATCACCAGGCTAACACATCCCCCCACCCCCCTCCCCTCTAGAATCCTGTTTGTTTTTCAGAGTCCATCGTCTCTCATGGTTCGTCTCCCCCTCCGACTTACTCCCCTTCATTCTTCCCCTCCTGCTATCTTCTTCTTTTTCATTTTTTTTAACATATCTTGCATTATTTGTTTCAGAAGTACAGATCTGTGATTCAACAGTCTTGCACAATTCACAGCGCTCACCATAGCACATACCCTACCCAATATCTATCATCCAGCCACCCCCTCCATCCCACCCCACACCATGTAGCAAACCTCAGTTTGTTTCCAAAGATTAAGAATTCCTCATATCAGTGAGGTAATATGATACATGTCTTTCTCTGATTGACTTATTTCACTCAGCATAACACCCTCCAGTTCCATCCACGTCATTGCAAATGGCAAGATCTCATTCCTTTTGATGGCTGCATAATATTCCATTCTGTATATATACCACTTCTTCTTTATCCATTCATCTGTCGATGGACATCTTGGGAATCAAGTTTGGCTATTGTGGACATTGCTGCTATAAACATTGGGGTGCACGTACCCCTTCGGATCCCTACATTTGTAGCTTTGGGGTAAATATCCAGTAGTGCAATTGCTGGATTGTATGGTAGCTCTATTTTCAACTGTTTGAGGAACCTCCATACTGTTTTCCAGAGTGGTTGCACCAGCTTGCATTCCCACCAACAGTGTAGGAGGGATCCCCTTTCTCCACATTCCCGCCAACATCTTTCGTTTCCTGACTTGTTAATTTTAGCCATTCTGACTGTTGTGAGGTGGTATCTCATTGAGGATTTGATTTGGATTTCCCCGATGCCGAGCGATGTTGAGCACTTTTTCATGTGTCTGTTGGCCATTTGGAGGTCTTCTTTGGAAAAATGTCTGTTCATGTCTTCTGTCCATTTCTTGATTGGATTGTTTGTTCTTTGGGTGTTGAGTTTGATAAGTTCCTTTTGATTTTGGATACTAGCCCTTTATCAGATAGGTCATTTGCAAATATTTTCTCCCATTCTGTCGGTTGTCTTTTGGTTTTGTGGACTGTTTCTTTGCTGTGCAAAAGATTTTCATCTTGATGAAATCCCAATAGTTCATTTTTGCCCTTGCTTCCCTTGCTTTTGGTGATGTTTCTAGGAAGAAGTTGCTGCGGCTGAGGTCGAACAGCTTGCTGCCTGTGTTCTCCTTTAGGATTTTGATGGACTCCTGTCTCACGTTTAGGTCTTTCAACCATTTGGAGTCTATTTTTGTGTGTGGTGTAAGGAAATGGTCCAGTTTCATTCTGCATGTGGCTGTCCAATTTTCCCAACACCATTTGTTGAAGAGACTGTCTTTTTGCCATTGGACATTCTTTCCTGCTTTGTCAAAGGTGAGTTGACCATAGAGTTGAGGGTCCATTTCTGGGCTCTCTATTCTGTTCCATAGATCTATGTGTCTGTTTTTGTGCCAGTACCAGGCTGTCTTGATGATGACAGCTTTGTAATAGACCTGGAAGTCCGGGATTGTGATGCCGCCAGCTTTGCTTTTCTTTTTCAACATTCCTCTGGCTATTCGGGGTCTCTTCTGGTTCCATGCAAATTTTAGGATTCTTTGTTGCATTACTTTGAAAAAAGTGGATGGTATTTTGATGGGGATTGCATGAATGTGTAGATTGCTCTAGGTAGCACTGACATTTTCACAATGTTTGTTCTTCCAATCCATGAGCATGGAACGTTTTCCCATTTCTTTGTGTCTTCTTCAATTTCTTTCATGAGTATTTTATAGTTTTCTGAGTACAGATCCTTTGCCTCTTTGGTTAAATTTATTCCTAGGTATCTTATGTTTTGGGTGGAACTGTAAATGGGATCGACTCCTTGATTTGTCTCTCTTCTGTCTTGTTGTGGGTGTATAGGAATGCCACTGAATTCTGTGCATTGATTTTATATGCTGCTACTTTACTGAATTCCTGTATGAGTTCTAGCAGTTTTGGGGTGGAGTCTTTTGGGTTCTCCACATACAGTATCATATCATCTGCAAAGAGAGAGAGTTTGACTTCTTCTTTGCCGATTTGGATGCCTTTGATTTCTTTTTGTTGTCTGATTGCTGTGGCTAGGACTTCTCATACTATGTTGAATAGCAGTGGTGATAGTGGACATCCCTGCCTTGTCCCTGACCTTAGGGGAAAAGCTCTCAACTTTTCCCCACTGAGAATGATATTGACTGTAGGTTTTTCATAGATGGCTTTTATGATATTGAGGTATGTACCCTCTATCCCTATACTCTGAAGAGTTTTAATCAAGAAAGGATGCTGTACTTTGTCAAATGTTTTTTCTGCATCTATTGAGAGGATCATATGATTCTTGTTCTTTCTTTTGTTAATGTATTGTGTCATGTTGACTGATTTGTGGATGTTGAACCAGCCTTGCAGCCCAGGGACAAATCCCACTTGGTCATGGTGAATAATCCTTTTAATATACTATTGGACCATATTGACTAGTATTTTGGTGAGAATTTTTGCATCCATGTTCATCAAGGATATTGGTCTGTAGTTCTCCTTTTTGATGGGGTCTTTGTTTGGTTTTGGGATCAAGGTAATGGTGGCCTCATAAAATGAGTTTGGAAGTTTTCCTTCCATTTCTATTTTTTGGAACCGTTTCAGGAGAATAGGTATTAATTCTTCTTTAAATATCTGATAGAATCCCCCTGGGAAGCCATCTGGGCCTGGGCTTTTGTTTGTTGGGAGATTTTTGATGACTGCTTCAATTTCCTTAGTGGTTATAGGTCTGTTCAGGTTTTCTATTTCTTCCTGGTTCAATTTTGGTAGTTGATCCATCTCTAGGAATGCACCCATATCTTCCAAGTTATCTAATTTGCTGGCATAGAGTTGCTCATAATATGTTCTTAGAATTGTTTGTATTTCTTTGGTGTTGGTTGTGATCTCTCCTCTTTCATTCATGATTTTGTTGATTTGGGTCATTTCTCTCTTCTTTTTGATAAGTCTGGCCAGGGGTTTATCAATCTTGTTAATTCTTTCAAAGAACCAGCTCCAAGTTACGTTGATCTGTTCTACTGTTCTTTTGGTTTCTAATTCATTGATTTCTGCTCTGATCTTTATTATTTCTCTTCTCCTGCTGGGTTTAGGCTTTATTTGCTGTTCTTTGTCCAGCTCCTTTAGGTGTAGGGTTAGGTTGTGTATTTGAGACCTTTCTTGTTTCTTGAGAAAGGCTTGTATTGCTATACACTTTCCTCTCAGGACTGCCTTTGCTGTATCCCAAAGATTTTGAACAGTTGTGTTTTCATTTTCATTGGTTTCCATGAATTTTTTAATTCTTCTTTAATTTCCTGGTTGACCCATTCATTCTTTAGTAGGATGCTCTTTAGCCTCCATGTATTTGAGTTCTTCCCGACTTTCCTCTTGTGATTGAGTTCTAGTTTCAAAGCATTGTGGTCTGAAAATATGCAGGGAATGATCCCAATCTTTTGGTACCGGTTGAGACTTGATTTGTGACCTAGGATATGATCAATTCTGGAGAATGTTCCATGGGCACTAGAGAAGAATGTGTATTCCGTTGCTTTGGGATGCAATGTTCTGAATATGTCTGTGAAGTCCATTTGGTCCAGTGTGTCATTTAAAGTCTTTATTTCCTTGTTGATCTTTTGCTTAGATGATCTGTCCATTTCAGTCAGGGGGGTGTTAAAGTCCCCTGCTATTATTGTATTGCTGTCAATGTGTTTCTTTGCTTTTGTTATTAATTGCCTTGTATAATTGGGTGCTCCCATGTTCGGGGCATAGATATTTACAATTGTTAGATCTTCTTGTTGGATAGACCCTTTAAGTAGGATATAGTGTCCTTCCTCATCTCTTATTACAGTCTTTGTTTTACAATCTAGTTTGTCTGATATAAGGATTGCCACCCCAGCTTTCTTTTGGTGTCCATTAGCATGGTAAATGGTTTTCCACCCCCTCACTTTCAATCTGGAGGTGTCTTTGGGTCTAAAATGAGTCTCTTGCAGACAGCATATTGATGGGTCTTGTTTTTTAATCCAATCTGATAGCCTGTGTCTTTTGATTGGGGCATTGAGCCCATTTACATTCAGGGTAACTATTGAAAGGTATGAATTTAGTGCTATTGTATTGCCTGTCAGGTGACTGTTACTGTATGTTGTCTGTGTTCCTTTCTGATCTTTGCTGCTTTTAGGCTCTCTCTTTGCTTAGAGGACCCCTTTCAATATTTCTTGCAGGGCTGGTTTCATGTTTGCAAATTCCTTTAATTTCTGTTTGTTCTGGAAGCTTTTTATCTCTCCTTCTATTTTCAATGACAGCCTAGCTGGATATAGTATTCTTGGCTGCATATTTTTCTCGTTTAGTGCTCTGAAGATATCTTGCCAGTCCTTTCTGGCCTGCCAGGTCTCTGTGGATAGGTCTGTTGCCAATCTAATGTTTCTACCATTGTAGGTTACATATCTCTTCTCCCGAGCTGCTTTCAGGATTTTCTCTTTGTCTCTGAGACTCGTAAGTTTTACTATTAGATGTCGGGGTGTTGACCTATTTTTATTGATTTTGAGAGGGGTTCTCTGTGCCTCCTGGATTTTGATGCCTGTTTCCTTCCTTACATTAGGGAAGTTCTCCGCTATTATTTGCTCCAATATACCTTCTGCCCCTCTCTCTCTTTCTTCTTCTTCTGGGATCCCAATTATTCTAATGTTCTTTCGTATTATCGAATCACTTATCTCACGAATTCTGCCCTCGTGATCCTGTAGTTGTTTCTCCCTCTTTTTCTCAGCCTGTTTACTTTCCATCATTTGGTCTTCTATATCACTGATTCTCTCTTCTGCCTCATTTATCCTAGCAGTTAGTGCCCCCATTTTTGATTGCACCTCATCAATAGCCTTTTTGATTTTGACTTGGTTTGATTTTAGTTCTTTTATTTCTCCAGAAAGGGTTTCTCTAATAACTTCCACACTTTTTTCAAGCCCAGCTAGTATCTTTAAAGTCATGATTCTGAACTCTAGGTCCGACATCATACTAATGTCCGTATTGAGTAGGTCCCTGGCTGAGGGTACTACCTCTTGTTCTTTTTGCTGAGGTGATTTTTTTCGTCTTGTCATTTTGTCCAGAGGAGAATAGGTGTATGAGAGAACAAAATGCTAAGAGGTTTACAACGTCCCCAGCAAATATACTGTATACAAATCAGAAAAGACCTGAAACCAGGGGAAAAGAAAGGGAAAGAAAGAAAAAAGAAAGAGAAAAAAAAAAAGATAAAAACAAAAACAGAACAATACAAAAAAAGCAGAATGTGATCAAATATGATCAGGCTAGTGCATAGATCAGTGCCACACACTAGATTTTGGGCGTATTTTGGTCTGTTAGAAAAAAGTGCCTCCTAAAATTTTAAAGGAAGAAAGACATATATGTACAAAATAAGGGTTGATACAATGAAGGGATAGAAGATGACTGTAAAGATGAAAATTATAAAAGATTGTATAAAAGGACTTGATAAGATAAGAAGTTGCTTGAAAAAAGAAAGAAGATTAAAAAAAAGAAAAAAGGGAGAGAATGTGATCAGGCAGGAGACTAGAACAGAACCATACACTAGTGATTTAGGGTATATTTTTATCTGTTAGAAGAAACTGTATCTCAAAATTTTAAAGAGAGAACAACTTATATATATATGCCAAAAATAAGGGTAACTACTATGAAAGGATAAAATATGACTCTAAAAATGAAAAATAATTTTTTTTTTTTAAAAAGAGATTGATAAGATGTTGGTTGAAAAAGGCAAAAAGAAAAAGAAAAAAAAACAGTTAACAAAAATTAACTTTGATGAACTAATGAGTCATGGTTAAAAAAAAAGCCATGAATTCTATGTGCAGTATTCCCCTAGCGCTGGAGTTCTCCCGTTCTCCTTGATCGGTAAACTTGGTCTTGGCTTGCTGGTTGTTCGTGCTGATCTTCTGGGGGAGGGGCCTGTTGCTGTGGTTTCCAAATGTCTTTGCGGGAGGCTGAATTGCCCCGCCCTTGTCGGTCCGGGCTAAGCAAGGTGCTCGGGTTTGATCTCAGGAGCTTTTGTTCCCTGCAAGCTCTCCGTACAGCCTTGGAGGACCAGGGCAAAAATGGTGGCCTCCCAATCTCCACCTGGAGGAGCTGAGTACTCGGGGTCCCGCTCCTCAGTGCGCCCCCAGAGAAAAGCAGTCACTCCCTTGTCCCTGGTCTCCGGCTGCACTCTGTGCTCACCCGGCCTGTGACCGAGCGTTTGTATCTCTGGCACCCGACCCCGTGTGGAGTCTCCAAACCCAGCAGATCCCTGCAGTGCGTTCCCGCGCCGCTCCTCCCCGGGAAGGAAGGGGAGTCTCCCCGGATCTGCCGCCTGTTGGGTCCCTGCAGCAGGAGCAGTGGCCCGACTGGGCCGTGGATCACAGTTTATGGCAACCCCGAGCTGAGAGCCTGCGCCTCAGCTCCGTCTCTGCAGCTGGCTTCCCCGCTCCGATACCTGGGAGCTCTGGCGCACTCAGGCTCCCCCGGTCTTTCTGTGACCCCAAGGGTCCTGAGACCACACTGTCCCGCGAGGGTTCCACCCCCGCTTAGCCACTGGAGCGACGTCCCTCAGCGGAGCCGACTTCTAAA
This sequence comes from Eumetopias jubatus, assembly GCF_037043125.1. NCBI lineage: Eukaryota > Metazoa > Chordata > Mammalia > Carnivora > Otariidae > Eumetopias > Eumetopias jubatus. Next base: position 79,024,213 of record NW_028274819.1, read on the forward strand.
AGGTCCGATTTTGTGCTCCGCGGCTCTAGCACTTGCCAGAAGCGGCCGGCGGAGGCCCCTCCCCCGCTGTCTATCCTCCCGAATATTGCCTCGGATTCACTTCTCCGCACGTCCTACCTTCCAGTAAGTGGTCGCTTCTCTGTTCAGAGAGTTGTTGCTACTCTCCTCTTTGATCTCCTGTTGAGTTCGTAGGTGTTCAAAATGGTTTGATCCCTATTCAGCTGAATTCCTGAGACCAGACGAAATCCAGGTCTCCTACTCCTCCGCCATCTTGCTCCGCCCCCTCCTGCCCCCATTTTTGATTGCACCTCATTAATAGCCTTTTTGATTTCGACTTGGTTAGATTTTAGTTCTTTTATTTCTCCAGAAAGGGTTTCTCTAATAACTTCCACACTTTTTTCAAGCCCAGCTAGCATCTTTAAAGTCATGATTCTGAACTCTAGGTCTGACATCATACTAATGTTCGTATTGAGTAGGTCCCTGGCTGACGGTACTATCTCTTGTTCTTTTTGCTGAGGTGATTTTTTTCATCTTGTCATTTTGTCCAGAGGAGAATAGATGAAAGAGATAACAAAATGCTAACAGGTTAACAACGTCTCCAGCAAATATACTCTATTCAAATCAGAAAAGACCTGAAACCAGGGGAAAAGAAAGGGATAGAAAGAAAAAAGAAAGAGAAAAGAAAGAAAGAAAAAAAAAACAAATAGGAAAATATTAAAAACAAAAACAGAACAATACAAAAAAACATGAATATGATCAAATACGAGCAGGCTAGTGCATAGATCAGTGCCACACACTAGATTTTGGGCGTATTTTGGTCTGTTAGAATAAAGTGTCTCCTAAAATTTTAAAGGAGGTAAGACTTATATATGCACAAAATAAGGTTTGATACAATGAAGGGATGGAAGATGATTGTAAAGATGAAAATTATAAAAGATTTCATAAAAGGAATTGATACGATATGAAGTTGTTTGTAAAAAGAAAGAAGAAGATTTATAAAAAAAAAGGGGGAGAGAATGTGATCAGGCAGGAGACTAGAACAAAGCCAGACACTAGTGATTTAGAGTATATTTTTATTTGTTAGAAGAAACTATATCTCAAAATTTTAGAGAGAACAACTTATATATATATATATGCGAAAAATAAGGGTAACTACTATGAAGGGATAAAATGACTCTAAAAGTGAAAAATAAAAAATGTTATTTTAAAAAAAGGGATTGATAAGATGTTGGTTGAAAAAGGGAAAAAGAGAAATTAAAAAAACAGGTAAAAAATTAACGTTGAAAAACTAGTGAATCATGGTATAGAAAGCTATGAATTCTATGTGCAGTATTCCCCTAGCGCTGGAGTTCTCCCGTTCTCCTTGATCGGTAAACTTGGTCTGGCTTGCTGGCTGTTCGTGCTGATCTTCTGGGGGAGGGGCCTGTTGCCATGGTTCCCAGATGTCTTTGCTGGAGGCGGAATTGCCCCGCCCTTGTCGGTCCCAGCTAAGCAAGCTGCTCGGGTTTGCTCTCAGGAGCTTTTGTTCCCTGCAAGATTTCTGTATGGCTTTGGAGGACAACAGTGAAAATGGTGGCCTCCCAATCTCCGACCCAGAGGAGGCAAGAAGTCGGGGCTCCACTCCTCAGTGCGCCCCCAGAGAAAAGCAGCCAGTCACTCCCGTGTCCCTGGTCTCCGGCCACACTCCGTGCTCACCCGGCCTGTGACCGAGCGTTTCTATCTCCGGCACCAAACCCCGTGTGGAGTCTCCAAACCCAGCAGATTTCCGCGGTGCGCTCCCGTGCCGCTCCTCCCGGGGGAGGAGGGGAGTCTCCCCGGCTCTGCTGCTTGTTGGGTCCCTGCTGGAGGAACAGTGGCCCTACTCGGCCTTGGATCACAGTCTATGGCAACCCCGAGCTGAGAGCCCATGCCTCGGCTCCGTCTCTGCAGCCAGCTTCGCCACTCCAATACCTGGGAGCTCTGCTGCACTCAGGCACCCCCGGTCTTTCTGTGACCCCGAGGGTCCTGAGACCACACTGTCCCGCTAGGGTTCCACCTCCCACTTATCCACTGGAGCGATGTCCCTCCTCGGAGCGACTTCTAAAAGTTCCGATTTTGTGCTCCGTGGCTCTATCCCTTGCCAGAAGCGGCCAACGGAGGCCCCCTTCTCAGCATCTATCCTCCCGAATATCGCCTCAGATTCACTTCTCCACACGTCCTACCTTCCCGTAAGTGGTCGCTTCTCTCTAAGTAAAGACATTCATGTTAAGATTTAATTTAAGTAAATGCTTTTAACTTGGCAGAGTTAAGTATTTCTTTGGCCTTCATTTACTTATTTTTTTTTCATGTGCTTGAATGTCTTTGGACTTTTACTTTCAAAAGAACTAATCTTTTAGTTTTAAAAGTTTTCTGACATTTTGATGATATAAAAGAGTTTATATTCTAATTTTACATTTATATAAAATGTTGTCATTAAGCTATTAAAGCTCTTAAGCATTTATCATTGGAGTAATGTTAAACTACTAAAGTACATAAACTAATGTACTATGCTGTGCAACATAGTAGCAGAAAATATGAGATGAATAACAGCATAAATGATTAATTTTCAGACATATATACAAATTGTCCTTGGATTTTACTCAAGTAATATATTGATTTAGCCCATTTCAAAACTTTTTTGTTTCTAAAATCCATTATACCTACTTGTGATCCCCAGAGGATACTCAAAAGAACATTAAATAAAGTTCCGGAGATACATAGAAATGGAAACACATCCGCTGTAATAGGCTGCTCACCTATTTCCAAAAGGACCATTTATACCCAGATGGACAATGAGCTATATGGTAAAGTCTAACATAATCAAAGGGAATGAACTCAGGTGTGTGTGTGTGTGTGTGTGTGTGTGTGTGTGTGTGTGTGTGTATTATTTTAAATTTAATTTTAATTTTTTTTTGCCATTTGCTGTCTGGTGTATGACTGTACACTGGTTCAATATTTATGAGAAGGTGGAGCAGAGAGCTGGCACCCCGCCTAGCTGCTTTCAGTTGGAGTCCCTGTTCCTATGCCTGGGAACAGTGCAGCATGTTGGCACCACCCATTCTTCTTGTGACCCAAGGGATCCTCAGACCATGCTGTCCCTTCTGGGTCTCTGCCCTTCTTCTCCACCTGAGCACCTTTAAGCCAGGCATGACTTCAGTGGTGGCAGACTTCTAAAATTTCAGATTTTACTCACCACTACTTATAATACTTTGTGGTAACCTCCATAAGCATGGCTCCTTCCCCTCCGCAGTACTCTATGTTATATCTCCCTCAAATCAACTCTCCACAACTCGTATCTTCCAGAAGATGGCCAGTTTTCTACTTGTAGACTTGCAGCTTTGTTCTCTCAGACCTCAGATTGATTTTTTGGGTGTTCAGAATGATTTGATAATTAGCTGTGTTTGAGGGATGAGGAAACTTAGGATCCATCTTAACTCCTCCTTAAAATAATTTAAAAAAATGCAAATGATGATGTAAGGAGTTTATGTTTGAAGAAAAAGATGAGAAAAATGGTACAAGAGCTCACACACTGATAATATAAGATAATGTATCAACCATTCCTTCTCTCTGCATCTCCAAACCTCTTCACCATTGACTCACAATCTCCTACAAATGATCATTTCTTGGAGAATTTGTGCTGAGGATGTTTGTTTTACAAGGACAATCAATGATATTATAAAGAAAAATGAAGTGGAAACACAGAAAGAATCTAAGCTTTAGTGATGTTGGCCTATATATGTTTCTAAGTATATCTTCTAAGAGAAGATAATAGGTATTGGTAAATTTGTGTCTTCTGATGTTCTAAATTAGATAAGAAAGTTAATTTAAAATTTTTGAATTGAGAGTGATTTTTAAATCCATTCAGATGGGAGCACCTGGGTGGCTCAGTTGGTTAAGCGACTGCCTTTGGCTCAGGTCATGATCCTGGAGTCCCAAGATCGAGTCCTGCATCAGGCTCCCTGCTCAGCAGGGAGTCTGCTTCTTCCTCTGACCCTTCCTTCTCTTGTGCTCTCTCTCTTTCATTCTCTCTCTCAAATAAATAAATAAAATCTTAAAAAAAAATAAATCCATTCAAATGATCATTCCTGTACTACCTGTCAGCAAACATAGACACATACACAAACACCTGTGCTTTAGCAGACTATATCTAATTCTCAAACATGCTAGCATAATCTGATATGCACAGATAAAATAGGGTAAGGTAACAATTTGCAAGTTACCTCAGAACAATTTTCAAAGATTTTTAATTGAAAGGGAGCTATTTACATATTTACTGGGGACTCCAAATGTGCCCCAATCCTACATTGCATGCAATATTCATTTCTGTTTCACTCCTGATTTCCTGAACGTCAGTAATTTGGCTTGTGAAGATTGTTTAGTAAAAAGTACTGGGCTATGTGTCAAAGGTTCCACGTTCAAGTACAATATTTTTCAGTTTCCCACTGTATGACCCGAGGCATATTATCAATTTTCCATCCATATTTCCATAGACAAAATAACAACAACAACAACAACACACGCACACACACACACACACACACACACACACTTTACAGGATTTAATTTAAAAAAAGAGTTTAGCTGGATAAATTGTAAATAAAAATGTAGAAAATTAACAACAGATACAAAGTAGTCTGTCTTGTTTGATTTGAAATGTGTTATTGCACTAGTTCCAAATCATTTACATTCGCACCAGAATCATATTATATAATTCTCGTAATTTACTCTGTGTGTGCACGTGCACTTGGTTATAAGCTATTTAATGTATAATTCATTGTTCTCACTCCATAGTGAGTTCAGTAATATTTTCTTAAATTCAAACATTTCTTTAATTCAAAGATATATTTATTTCTCACTAATACAGTATGATGGATCTATTTTCAAAGAACACCTCACATTACCTTTGCAAGCATGCATGATTCATCCACATAGAGAATTCAAAATCCTAACATCCTCTCTCAGCTAGAAAAATTGCTGCCATTGTATGGGGCTATAATAAAATTTTTGGAGAAAGATCTCAACTGATTTATAATTTGGAAATATTTTAGACTGTCATCAATAAATATCCTCAGATTGTACTAGAGTATAGTATTCTTCCTGGCAGACATGGTGCATTATAATCTTAAGGTTGGAACTCTTCAGTATTTCTTGAACTACAACTGATCCTACCCCATTCATTAAGTTCTGAACATATTCAAATTCACATTTATATAATCAGGGTTAAAATGGAGATTTTAAACCATAGGTCTTCTGCACATCTTAGAATACATTTCTAATTATTTTATCTTCGTGCAATGCTATCCTTTATTTAATTTGTGCTTCTTAGAATAAGGTATACTATTTCATGTTTAAATTTTAATTTCTTCTCTAATTCTTTAAAATACAAATTTCTAATGACCATTGGAGGTCAGTCAGTGGTGATGTCAAGTTTGCATGGCTGCACGGGAAATACAATAAGTCTAAAATCACATACCCTTTTAGAAGTCAGGAAGCAGCATGTTGCCTATCTGACTATGCCAATCACAGTGCATGTAAATTGCTATTTTACTTAGCTTTCATGAACACTAATGAAGAAAACAAGATTTTTTAGTCATTCCAGAATTGACAGAAAATAAAGTGCAAGATTTAGTTGAAATGTGGACTATAACAATAAAAATTTACCATTGACAAGGATACTACCAAGCAAATAAACAATAGCACTCTCAGTGAAACCATATTAAAATGAATTACAATACTTGTTATTTGCTTTTACAGTGCTCTACAGTCTGTACTTTTAAAGATATTTGGTGATTAAATTAATTATGAGCATCTCATCATAGCTTCAATTTACTATACAGATATACAGATAGTCTGAAAATTAATGTTTGAGTTTGGAGCACAAGAAACACTTGATTATCTGCATGGATTAAAGGCATTATTTCCCGGAAGAATATAATCAAATTGCATTTACTTTTTCTTTCTTTAGGAAAAAAAAAGAATAAATTCAGGAGAAAATAGCATTTGAAATACATATGACTAAAAAGTATTAATATATTTATTACATACTTTTAAAAATGAGGTCAATTTTAAAATATGAAAAAGGATCTTCCCCATAGCACTTATCATTTCACATTGAATATTGTCACTTGACATTGTATATTAATTTATTTGTTTAATATATCTATTTCTTGTTTCTCTAGAATGTAAGGAACATGAAGAAAGAGAGTTTTTGGGTCTCTACTATATGTCTATTAAGGACAATCTTTGGCAAATAAATATAGGTTTAATATACTGGATTAAAGACTTAAAAAAATCTCTCCATCATTTGTACTAAATGTGACTTTACACCTTGCTTTCTTCCTTATGACCTAGCAGTGAAGGAAAAAAATTGTTTATTTTATTATGAAGACAAATTTCCTTTCTGTATTTCAGTTCTCTGTCATCCATGCCAGGTTCTGAGTAGAAAATCTCTAATAGCAATCTGTTCATCAATGTTCTGGTGTGTGTGTGTGTGTGTGTGTGTGTGTGTGTGTGTGTGTGTGTGTGTGTGTTATGTTTAATGAAACAAAGGGTTATTTACCCAGGAGACAATTTGTGTCTTTCCCATTAACCAAACCCACCCCCCTAAAAAAATGGATCCATAGACAGTTCTGGTTTTGTAAAAAGCATTACTAACCACTAATTGTTCTTATTCAGTCAGCATATCCAAGTAGATGAAGACAGAGTACATAAAACTATGATGCCAAGCTTATTCCCATCCTCTACCACTTAATTCTTTCCAATCACTAAGCTATATCCTACAGGAAAAAAAAATCCTCAATAAAAGAAAATTTATTAAATATTCTTTAGTTCAGAGTTTAATCTCAAGTTTTTTGCTGTTTGATAAACAATTTCATCTACAAGTATTTCTTAAATGACCACTAAGTGCTATGTATATTTCACAGAAGAAGTAAGAATAAAAGATACAATATTCTCTAAGAGTTTACAGCTTATAGAGGCAATTTTCTAATGAGCTAAATGAGAAGCAACCTGTACTACAGGTTTTTGTTGAGAATTAAGTGGAGCACAATACTCAGATTATGAACTATCCTGATGAGAGATCATTAAACAATATGTACCTTCTTCTGTCGCTGCACTGCCTGCTTCTATTATTAGGACCTCTGTGCTATTGAGGAACAGTAGTGCCACCACATACTCCCCTTCTTTTTCTGTTTCCACTGTAAACAATTTTTCAGACTCACCAAATCTCAGAAAGAACTTTCAAAGCTTTAAAAAAATACATTTATAAATGGTTACTTGTATAGTTTGTGGTACAACAGAATGTTAATTATAGTAATTGTGCTTACATCACATTCCCAGAACTCATTACCTTATAACTGGTTATACTGGAAGTTTGTACCTTTTGACAATCTTAACCCATTTCCCAATCCCTACACCCCTGCCCTCTGGCAACCACCAATCTATTCTCTGTATCCATGAGGTTTTTTCTTGTTTCTGTTTTTTAGATTTCACATATAAGTGAGATCATACAGTATTTATTTTTTTGTCTGATTTATTTTAATTAGCATAATGTCCCCAAGGTCCATCCATGTTGTAGTAAATGGCAGGATTTCTTAATTTTTAATAGCTGAATAATATTCCAGTGTGTGTGTTTGTGTGTATGTGTGTGTATCACATTTAATTTATCCATTCATTTTTGATGGATACCTAGGTTGTCTCCATGTCTTGGTTATTATAAATAATTCTGCAAAGAACATGGAAATGCAGATATTTCTTCAAGATAGTGATTTTTTTCTCTTCAGATATATACTCAAAAGTGAAATTGTAGGATCATATGGCTGTTCTATTTTTAATTTCTTACAAACCTACTCGTTATTTGCAACAGTGGTTGCACCAACTTACATTTCCAGCAACAGTACATAAGTACATAAGGGTTCCCTTTACATGCTCACTAACAATTGTTATTTCTTGTCTTTTTTATGCTAGCCATCTTAACAGATATGTCATGATACCTCATTGTGATTTTGATTTCATTTCTCTGATGATTAGTGATATTGAGCCCCTTTTATTGTTCTTGTTGGCCATTTATACTTTTTTTTGGAAAAGTGTCTGTATGTCTATATAAGTCCTCCATTTAAAAATTAGATTGCATTTTTTTTTGCTATTAAGTTAAATGAGTTCTTTATATTTTTGGATATTAACTCCTTATTATATAGATGATTTGTAAATATTTTCTCCCATTCAGTAGGTTGTTTTTCATTTTGTTGTTGGGTACTTTTCATGAGCAGAAGCTTTTTAGTTTTATGTAGTTCTGCTTGTTCACTTTTGCTTTGATGCTAAATCCAAAAAATCATTGCCAAGATTTATGTCAAGGAGCTTACCCCTTATTTTCTTTTAGATGTTTTATAGTTTAAGATCTTACATTCAAGTCTTTAATCCATTTAAGTTAACTTTTGTGAATGTTGCATAACAAGGGTCCAGTTTCATTCTTTCACATGTGGATGTTTAGTTTTCCCAACACCACTTATTGAATTGATTATCCTTTCTCCATTGTATATTCTTGGCTCCTTTGTTGTAAATTAATTGACTATATATATTTGGGTTTAGTCTGGGCTCTCTATTCCATTCTATTGGTCTATGTATCTGTTTTTATGTCAATGGCATACCGTTTTGATTACTAAAGCTTTGCAATGTAGTTTAAAATCAGGAAGTTTGTTGCCTCCAGTTCTGTAATTCTTTCTCAGGATTGCTTTGGCTATTCAGGGTCTTTTGTGGTTCCATACAAATTTTAGGATTTTTTTTTTCTATTTCTACGAAAAAATGCCATTGGAGTTTTGATAGGAATTGCATTGAATCTGTAGATTGCCTTGGGTAATATGGACATCTTAACAATATTATTTCTTCCAATTTATAAGTATGGAATATCTTTCCATTTATTTGTTTTCAATTCTTTAATCAATGTGCATACAAACATGTCAATGTGTGTGTATGTTCTTATTAAAGAAAATTCTTTATTTCCCATATTTTTCCCATTAGAAGTCTTCACTATTTGAGGTAAACACTGAAATAAATTAATGAAAATAAAGAATGAAGAATAATAACTAGTAGTAATAATGTTTTAAATTTTTGTCTCCAGAAAATCTTAAGGAACCAAAAGTCCAAACCATTAATTTTGAGAAATGGAAGGCATAGCTATAAAGCTGAATGTTCTAACAGACTGGAATCATTAGTTGCCGGTAAATTGGCTTATATGTCATGAACATTTTCATTTTTATTAGGAGATCACGTGGAGCCAAATTGGGCATTTGGGATATTATCATCAAATTTTAAATGATCCAGGTGCTGTGCCCATCCATAAAATTTCACTCAACTATTGGGTCAACATTGATCATTTTCTAAGAGAGAAGAGAGTCTTAATTCAAACTATGGTTCCATAATTCTTATAATTATATTTTATTAGAGAGAGGTTATTAGAGAGAGTTTCTCTGGAATAAGGTGCAACTTTTCAAGGTATAGAAAAATAACCTTAAATATCCTTTGCTTTATAAACAGAATATTTTAGTCAATGGGAAATTTTGTTAAAATTACCCACATCCACACCCCCCACCACCAATCATTTATTTTTATTCCTTTTATTTACTTGTGAACATTTTTATTTTGGAAGAGGGATTTATTACATTAACTGTTTACTTTCCTTCATATCTAGAACATTACTTTAAAGTAACATGACAAAACAGAGTGGTGGAAAGAATCAAATGAGTTAGAAATATTGTTGTACTAATCATAAATATGGAAGCATTGCAATAGATTTCTGGAGAACACTGCCTTCTTGAATATTATTAGTGATATGTAGTATTGTTGCTTCTATGAAGAAAAAAAGTAAACTTGCTAGAATGCCAGAATATTGAAATATAGCTTCATCCCAGAAATGAAAACTTTACTGTTCACTTTTTAAAATGTGCAGTTTGACTTTGAACCCCTTAGAGCACCTTCAAATTGATTTCACTGATGACCTATGTGGAGGTTTCTCTTTGGAAATGGAGAAACCACAACTTAAAAATGATTTCAGAGAAACTTCCTCTTAGTATAAACTTCCAATTTAGAATACTGGAGGAATTTCTACATAATATAGACAATGCTATAGCTAGGGTTTGTTGAAAAAAAATGGTATAATAACTTCTCTGACAACATTCACTTTGGCAGACTCTGAAAGAATGTAGAAATGAAGGCTTGCACCGAAACATACCTATGTTTTAAATTAGTGAATATTTTTACAGAAAAAAAAACAGAATTTAAGAATTGAATTAAAATCATTATTTCAGTTTTTTATACAAATATAACCTAATTTATCTAACTTACTTGGTCAACTTTTTCTTATATATTTAGAAAATGTGTGTGTGTGAGTAAGTAATGACTGAGTGAATCTACCTGCCAGTTGCATTCTCTCATAATGTGTAAACCATTGCTTAGAACTACCGGAAAGTGTGCCCTAAATAGATGCTAAGCTCTCTGCACAAGTGTCAGTAAGGAGTCAAATACTGGGCCAACTCTGCTTCTCTTTAGTGCATGTTCCTATTATTTTTCACATCCTCCACACAAGACTTCACAAAATTATCAAACATTACTGACAGACTGAGGAAGTTCAAAGCAATGCAAATAACTTGGAATTGAATGTTAAATTCCTTTAGCTGAGGAGTGCTTGTTCATCTCACACTTGAAAGATCTTATTGGCTCTCTTCCTCTGTAGTAGCTGCCTTCTTGCATGTTGTGGGGCTGCTTTTCCTCTCCCCGCTTCTCTTCTTATTTATTTTCCTATCTTCTTTTCTTCCTTTTAATGCTTCATCCGGAGTTGTCACTGAACCATTACCTGTCTCTCTCCTCACTGTCATTTCTCTTGATCATTTTCTTTTACTCTTATTTTGGCACTCTCATCATTCTTATTTCAACTCAAATCATCATATTTTTTTATGCTTTGTCTTCCTCAATAAAAGCACCATATGAATGTAAGCAGCATATAAAAGCAGCTCTGATTCCATCTAGTAAGATAATAATTCCTTCAACCCAACTCACAGGTAATCATTTTATGTACAACAAAAAGAAATTCTATAGGGGCATGTGGTAAGTCTCCTTATCATAAGAATGTTTATTATCATTCCTTCTAATCACATCAATAAATTTTAGGGTCAAATATATAATTTGAATGTTCTTTCTGTATATAGAAATGTTAGTAGCTTTGAAAAGCATGTATTATGATTGTATTGTGTACATGTATGGGTATTAGACATTTTGAAAAATTAAAACAACAGAACTCACAAAAATGTCAGATTTGTGCATCTGTTATGTGTGTGTGCATTTGATTTTTAAAAATTATTGTGAAATACTGTAGACATACAAAGGATAAAAAGGATAAAGTACACAAGTACTACATGCCAACTAATCAGCTTTAAAAAATAAAATATAATTAGAGCACTTTAAAGACCATTTCATACATTCCAGTTTGCATGAATAACCTGACATCTCCCTCAAGTTGATCACCATCCTCAAGTTGATAAATAGATGGATAGATAGATGGTAGATGATAGATGATAGATAGATAGATGATAGATAGATACATAGATAATAGGTAGATACATAGATGATAGATAGATGATAGATAATAAATAGATAATGGAATTGATACAAATCAACAAGTATTAACATATATATATTGATATGACTAGGTAACTAGATAATCATAGTTGAAATATAAAATCTATGTAACTATAAATATGTTTCCAATGTTTGCTTTTGTATAAGTCATGTCATATTTTATGTATTTTATTACAGATATTTTTCATCTTAATGTGATACATTTCATGTATCATGTAATTAAGTATGAATTACATACTTAATTCAATATGATACATTTAACTATTTTCTTATGTTAAGCCGTTCTTGCATTCCTGAGGTGAATCCAGCTTGATCACAATGCTATATAAACAATCACATACTTAAATATGTATATGCATAATCCAATGCATGCAAAGAGAAGAAGGAGTATTTGGATTACATTTGTAATACTTGCTAATATTATTTTACCTATTTTCATAAATAATATTGACCCAAAATGATTATATTTTTGCAGTATTTCTCTGAATCAGAGTTCAAAGTCATACATGACTCATAAAATTAGTGGAGATTACAACTGTGTTTAACATTTTATATGAGCAAATTTTTATATACATAATTTGATGTAATTATTTCTTGGCTATCTGGTAAAGCTTGTATGTAAAATCATATGTGTTTGCTGTTATTTAGTGTGGACTATTTTATATACCATTTTAAAGCAAACTCTTCAGTGATTTTTAGCATATGCGCTGTACTGTGAAACTATCATATCTGTCTAATTCTAGGACATCTCCATAACCCACCTTCCCCCCCAAAAAAAACCTCTGTATCTATTATCTGTTAGCTTCAATGCCCCTTTTTCCTAATTTCCTAACAACAACTCATCAACTTTCTGTCTCCATGGACTTATTTATTGTGAACATTTCATATAAGGAAATCATACATTACATGGCCTACTGTGGGTTTTTTCATTTAACATAATGTTTTCAAGGTCCACCAATGTTATAACATGTAACAGTGCTTTATTCTTTTTTTGTGCCTGAACAATATTCCATTATGTATTTACCACATTTAATTTATTCATCAACTGATAGGCATTTGCATGATTCCAGGTTTTAGTTAATATGAATAATTCCACTATGAACATTTGTCAACAAGTTTTGTGTGAACTTATGTTTAATTTGACAATGAAATAAAAATTATCCACAGAACATTTATGTTGATTAAGTCTTTGATTAACTATAAATTCAAATGAAAATGGCAGTCCATATTCTTTCTAAGATACTGTTCCTTAAAAACATAATCAATAGCAATTTCATAACTCAAATTATCTTACATCCAAGAAAATTGAGTGGGGTTATCAGGTATTTAAAAATGATAGAAATTGAAAAGCCACCACTTGAATTATTTGTATTGTCAGTGGCATTAAACTCTAGTTACACATGATAAAAAACACAGAAACAGGAGAAAAAAGAATGGAATATCAATAACAGAGAAGCCATGTGATATTTTACTGGCCTATGCTTTCTTTTCTCATGAATCATGTTTTTAAATCCTCCAAGTCAACTGTTCTCTTTCTCTCTCTCTCTCTCTCTCTTTTTTTTTTTTTGAAGTTTAAACACTCTGTCGTGGTGAATTATATATTTTATTAATTCCTAAATAATTTCGTTATAAAATATGAATGTTCAAAAAAACCCTCAGCATTAATAATTTTTTTAATCATCTATTTAGCTTTTTCCTTGTGTTGAATGACAGCAACAACACAGCAAAAAAAACTATTGTTTAATTTGGGAGATTTTCCAGATGTCTTTATAAAGTCATATATTCAATAAGGACTCTATTACGCAGCATTTATTTTTCCCAATAGAAGTCACATCATCAGCACTTTCTGCAAAATTTGTTTATGTGGTGAAAATGATTTAAATAAGATAAGCTTCTAGTGGAAGGCTAAGTATACTGTGCGTGTACAGTAAATGATATTTAAGGGAATGACTGACAGCAAATTCCATTTAATCCAATCGACTTTTATTGACATTGAAGCTATTATAAATGTTAAGACTATGAGAAAGGATGGAAAAGATTGCCTCCAATCTAAAGAAGTTTAAGTTCTTTTGCTGGAGAGAGACATTTTCATAATCACTAAAAGAATATTGTTTTTTTTTCTAAATCACCAAATATTAGCCAAAGTTTATTATACACTAAGTAATCTGTGAAGCTCTGGGTAATAAAAAAAATCCTGATACTCTTATTCTAAAAACTCAAACTGAAATTTCAAGTACAACAAGAAAAGACTCAGTCTTTCAACAAATACCTATTTTGTGCAATGTACAATAAGACATTTCCTTGAAATCAAGAAATTTATATTTGAGTGATGGTTGTAGGCACAAAAATGTGTGTGTGTGTGTGTGTGTGTGTGTGTGTTTGGGAAGACTTCATGGAGACAGGGTTAGCTAGCCTGTGCTATTCTGTGTGAGTATGACAGATGAGTAGAGAGAAAATAGAGATAAATTGACTTTTTAAGGGGGTTGGGGAAGAACTCCAAGAGTTAGGACTTGGTGCTTGAATGTAATGTTCACATCAAGAAGTGGCAAAGCTGAGAATCCAAAGGATTGTACAGGAACTTGTACACTCTAACAAAGTATCAGTTTATGTTTGTTTCTTAAACAGATGACATGAAGCCATAAGCCATAGTATGTATACTTTATAAATATCATCCTTCTGGTTGTATAGAGTCCGTAGGCTAAATAATGCAGGAAAGCATTATGTGGTTATGTGTGGTTCAGCTGGGTCATGATAGATTAAGACCAATTTCAATAACCAGGAAGAGGTCAAAGACAAGAATGAACTTCTAGTAGAAGAACATTAAGAGCAAAAAAGAAACAGATGTTAACAAACAAACAAGCCCTCTACAGCTTTGTTAATCTGTGTATCTTGGAAAGTAGAATGTATACCATTCACAGGAGCCTATGCCTAAAGTAGTCAAGTCCTCTTTTAAGAGGTTTCTGTTTTGTCTGTGTGTCAGTGCAAAGACCTTCATGGCCTGATGTTGCTAGTTTTAGCACCATATTATTTACATGTAATGTGTCTGATGTGTCCTAGAATTAATATGATCTCTGCCTAGTTGAACATTAGGGATGGTCCTCTGCCATAGCTGGTGGGAGAAAGGAGTGGGGTTGTAGGTGATTCAGTGGAAGTTGTAAGTGATAAATGATATTCTCCTTTTGGTCTCAAGGTTGAATTAAAATATTAAAAAAAAGAACAGAAATCATGTAGCATCAGACTATCAACTTCCCAAGCTACTTGTTTCATGTGTGTCCTAAAATTCTCAACAGCTCTCTTTTACCCTATTCTCAATATTTAGACATTCCCTTTTGTTATAGACCATTGAAGTCTATAGAAACTTATTGATTATGCTAGATAGCTGGTGAAGTTCCTGATATTTCCAAATAGCTTATTCTAGCACCATTTACTATAACTGGGGTACCTGTTGGATATTTGGTATGGAACATAATGTGGTTATCTTAGTAGCTATGTTCATCTTCTTGAATTCCATAAAGCCAGTTTTACATTCTGACATATTTATCCCTTCTTTTTTTTTATTGAAGTATAGTTGACACACAATGTTACATTAATTTCAGGTGTACAACAGTGATTTCATACTCTATACCAAACCTGTTCTTTTACCAAACCTGTCTTGCAAAGCAATTAAATTATGCTTTCTTCAATCTATTTTCATAACATTTTCCTCTTATGCCTATTATTAATAATTTTCTCTTGATACTATTATTCTGAGATTTTTTTCTCAATACAAGTAATTGAGTTTAGAAAAATGTAAGAAATACAATTGTTATTTTTAGCATCTAAATTTTATTTTTATTAATTTCCCCCATCTTAGCTTATGACTAACATTAGATTCTAAATAGACCTGAAATAATTCTTCATACCCAAAATATATCAACACTATTTAGAGGACTTGTTTTCAGGTCTATTGTGAACAACACTATGCTTCTCATTTGAGCTGAATTTATCACTGCCATCTAAAAAAGACATTACTTCTAGCCACTAGCTACCCCCTGCTTCCTTGAATGAGTAGCACATGGGCTTTCTCAAACATTTAAAATATTCAGATTAAGATTTAGATATTTACTAAAGTGTTAGAGTAAATTTCCATGTAACAAAACTAAGTAAAATCAACTTGCCTCTGAACATAGTGTTTTCCTGAACAGTGGGAGTCACCTGTTAAAAGTTTCAAAGGGGTTTAAGGTATTATATCAAAAGACATAAAACATCCGTGATAACAAGGCTTAATATAAGGGCAAAATACAAGGTTTGATAACCTAGAAGAAGAAAAATACAGGGTCATTATTCATGAATTTTATGAAATGAAATATTTTACATGTAGAGTATCTAAATATATATAATATAAATCACAAATACTATAGTTAATATAAGTATATATAATGTGTTTAAGAATGAACAAAATTAAAATATCCAGAAAAGTATATTCCATGGGTTGTGATTTTCATGTGGAAATTTATGTAAATGCACACAAATAATAATGATTGATAATTTAGGGTTTAATATATTTAGTGACTTGTAGTTGACACAGAATATTATATTAGTTTCAGAAGAACAACATGATGATTCAACATTTATATATATATATATATAAATTTCATCTATCTATTTATCTATCTATTATCTATCTATCTATCTATCTATCTATCTATCTATCTATCTATCTATCTATCTATCTCTATATATATACCAGGATAAATCTACCTACCACCTGTCACCATACAAAGTTGTTAATATTATTAACTATATTCCTTATGCTGTACATTGTATCGCTGTGTCTTATTTATTTTATAACTAGAAATTTGTATCTTTTGCTCCTCTTCTCCCATATTGCCCAGTCCCTCATCCTTCTCTTCTCTGGAAACCCCCGGATTGCTTTCTGCATATGAGTCTGTTTCTGTTTTTCTGTTATTAATTTTTGTTATTGTTCATTTATTTTGTTTTTCTCGATTCCACATGTAAGTGAAATTATATAGTATCTGTCTTTCCCTGTCTGACTTATTTTAACTTCCGTAATCCCCTCTAGATGTGTACACACACACACACACACACACACACGTCTTGTTTATCCATTCATCTATTGACGGACACTTAATGTTGCTTCCCTAAATTGGCTATTGTAAATAGTGCTTCAATGAACATAGGGGTGCGTATATATTTTCATATTAGTGGGTTTTTTTCATATAAATAACAAGAATTAAAATTACAGGATTATATGCTAGTTCTATATTTAATATCTTGAGAAACCTCCGTACTGTTTTCAATAGTAGTTGGACCATTTTGCATTTCCACCAACAGTACATGAGGGTTCCTTTTCTCTGCATCCTTGCCAACACTTATTATTTCTTATCTTTTTAATAACCATACTAACAGGTGTGAGATTATATTTTGTTGATTTGTTAGTTTTGATTTGCATTTCTCTGATGACTAGTGGTGTTGAGCATGTTTTTATGTGTGTTAGCTATTTGTATATTTTCTTTGGAGAAATGTCTATTAACGTCTTCTGCCTATTTTTAATTTTTTTTCGATACTGTGTTGCAGGATTATTTTTAAATTTTTATTTTAATTCTAGTTAGTTGACATATGGTATTATATTAGTTTCAGATATTGCTCATCACAAGTCGACCCTTTAATTCTCATCACCTATTTAAGCCATCCCTCCACCTCTCTCCCCTTTGGTAATCATCAGTTTGTTCTCTGTAATTAGGAGTCTGTTTCTTAGCTTGACTCCCTCTTTCTTTTTTTTCCCCTTTGCTTTGTTTGTTTCTTAAATTCCATGTATGAGTGAAAGCATATGCTATTGTCTTTCCCTGACTGACTTATTTTACTTAGTATTATATTCTATATCTTCATCCATGTCATTGCAAATGGCAAGATTTCATTATTATGGCTGAATAATATTCCATTTTATATATATATGCCTCTTCTTCTTTATCCATTCATCTATTGATGGACACTTGGGGTATTTTGCTGCTGTAAATAATGTTGCAATAAACAGAGATGTATGTATTCTTTTGAATTAGTGTGTTTGCATTCTTTGGGAAAATACACAGTAGAGCAATTACTGGATCCTAGGGTAGTTCTATTCTTAACTTTCTGAGGAAACTCCATACTGTTTTCCAGAGTGGTTGCACCAGTTTTCATTCCTATCCATAGTGCACAAGTGTTCTTTTTCTCCAAATCCTCTCCAACACTTGTTTCTTGTGTTGATTTTAGCCATTGTGACAGGTGTGAGACGATAGCTCATTGTAGTTTGATTTGCATTTCCTCGATGGTAAGTGATAATGAACATCTTTTCATGTGTCTGTTGGCATCCTGAATGTCTTCTTTGGAGAAACATCTGTTCATATCTTCTGTCCATTTTTTAAATGAACTGTTAGATTTTTTGGGTGTTGAGTTGTAGATGTTCTTTATATTATTTGAATACTAACCCTTTATTGGACATGTTATTTACAAATATTTTCTCCCATTCCATATGTTGCCTTTAATTTTGTTGATGATTTCCTTCACTGTGCAGAAGCTTTTTATTTTGATGTAGTCCCGATTGTTTACTTTTGCTTTTGTTTCCCCTACCTCAGGAGACATATCTAGAAAAATGTTGCTACAACTCATGTCAAAGAGGATACTGTCTCTGTTTTTTTCTAGGATTTTTATGGATTCAGGTCTCACATATAGGTCTTTAATCCATTTTGGATTTATTTTTGTGTATGGTGTTAATAAAGTGATCCAGTTTCTCCCTTTTGCTAGTTGCTGTCCAGTTTTCCCAACACCATTTGTTGAAGAGATGGTCCTTTTCCTAGGGGATATTCTTTCTTGCTTTGTGAAAGATTAATTGACCATGTAGTTATGGGTTTATTTCTGCTTTTTCTATTCTGTTCTATTGATCTATGTGTGTATTTTTGTGCTAGTGCCATACTGTTTTGTTTACTACACCTTTATAATAACAACTTGAACTCTGGATTGTGATACCTCCAGCCTTGCTTTTCTTTTCAAGTTTGCTTTGGCTATGCCTGGTCCTTGTTTTGTTCCAAACAAATTTTAGAATTGTTTGTATTAGTTCTGTGAAAAATGCTGTCAGTGTTTTGACAGGGGTTGCATTAAATTGACATAGATTGCTTTGGGTAGTATAGATATTTTAACAGTATTTGTTCTTCTAATCCATGGGCATGGGCTATATTTCCATTTCTTTGTGTCATCTCCAATTTCTTTCATCAGTGGTTTATTGTTTGTGTTAATGTAGAGCATGAAATCAGCCATAATACCTGGCTTGCTAAAATGTAACATGGAGGCCACTGAGGGCAGGGAAGATTTGGAGAAGGGCATAGGCCTTTGGAATGCCAACGTCTGCGTGACCACTCTGCCATTGGAATGCCGCAGGGAGTTGCCTTCCCTGAAGCTTTCTTAGCCCAAACAGCTGCCCTGTGATCTAAGAGATGCATGCATTGTCCCTTAGGCTGTGTTTAGCAGAACTCGTAGAACATGCAGGTTAGCATATCATATCTTTCCCATAAACAGATCCTCCTACTTCCAGAGAGACCCCTTGTCACACATCAAGTGCTTGAGAAACAGTGATAAGGATTTGTGATTATCCTGAAGGACCAATAAAAGCAGGAGCAAAGAAGGTCAAAGGGTCTTCGCCTCTAAGTATTGACTCCCTTGCCTTCTCCTCTCTTTCACAGCAAAGTTTGGAGTAATCTTTCATCCCTCGGTACAGGGATTGCTGGCCAGTCCCAGCTGTTTATAGTTTTCAGAGCACAGGTCTTTCATCTTTTGGTTAGGTTCATTTCTAGGTATCTTATTATTTTTTGTAGAATTGTAAATGGACTGTTTTCTTAATTTCTCTTTCTGCTGTTTCATTATTGGTGTACAGAAAGGCCACTGATTTCTGTACATTGCATTTTGTGTCCTGCAACTTTACTAAATTCATTTATCAATTTTAGCAGTTTTTTGGTGGTGTCTTTGGAGTTTTCTTTTCTTTTCTTTTCAAAGATTTACTTATTTATTCTAGAAAGAGAGAGAGAGCACACAAGTTGGGGAGGGGGCAGAGGAAGAAGTTGAGAGAAAGTCTCAAGCTGACTCCATGCTGAGCAAAGAGCTTGATGCAGGGCTTGATTTCAGGACCTTGAGATCATGACCTGAGCCAAAACCAAGAGTCAGATGCTTAATGGACTGAGCCACCTAGGTACACCTTTGGGATTTTCTCTACAGAATATCATGTCATCTGCAAATAGTGAAAGTTTTACTATTTCCTTACCAATTTGGTTTCTTTTTATTTCTTTTTGTTGTAGCATTGCATTAGCTACAACTTGCAGTACTATGTTGAATAAAATTGGTGAGAGAGGACACCCTTGTCTTTGGTCCTTACCTTAGGGAAAAGGTCTCAATTTTCCCCAGTAAGAATGGTATCATTGTGGGTCTTTCCTAGCTGGCCTTTATTATATGGAGGTAAGTCTGATAGAAGTTTATCAATTGTATTGATTTTTTTCAAAGAACTAGCTCTTAATTTCATTGATCTGTTCTGTTGTTGTTGTTGTTAATTTTCTTCTTTGTGCTGGCTTTAGGTTTTGTTTGTTGATCTTCTTCTAGTTCCTGTGAGTGTAAGGTTAGGTTGTTTATTTGAGACTTTTCTTGCTTCTTGAGGTAGGCCTCTATTGTTATAAACTCCCCTTTTAGAACAGCTTTAGCTGTGTCCCAAAAGTTTTGGATCATTGTGTTTTCATGGTCATTTGTTTCCATACATGTTTATATTTCTTCTTTTATTTACTGGTTGACTCATTCATTGTTTAGTAGCATGTTGTTTAACCTCCATGCATTTGTGGTCTTTCCAGATTTTATCTTGTGGTTGACTTCTATTTTCATAGTATTATGTTCAGAAAAGATGCATGGTATGACTTAAATCTTCTTGAATTTGTTGGAGTTTGTTTTGTGGGCTCATATGTGGTCTATTCTGGAGAATTTTCCACATGGAGTTGAAAAGAATGTGTATTCTGCTGTTTTTTCTTAATTTTTATTGTTATGTTAATCACCATACATTATATCATTAGTTTTTGATGTAGTGTTCCTTGATTCATTGTTTGTGCATAACACCCAGTGCTCCATGCAGAAGGTGCCCTCTTTAATACCCATCACCAGGCTAACCCATCCCCCCACCCCCGTACCCTCTAGAAACCTCAGTTTGTTTTTCAGAGTCCATTGTCTCTCATGGTTCGTCTCCCCCTCTGACTTACTCCCCTTTATTCTTCCACCCATGCTATCTTTTTCTTCTCTTTTTTTCTTAACATATATTGCATTATTTGTTTCAGAAGTACAGATCTGTGATTCAACAGTTTTGCACAATTCACAGCGCTCACCATAGCACATACCCTCCCCAATGTCTAACACCCAGCTACCCCATCCTACCCACCCCCCACCACTCCAGCAAACCTAGTTTGTTTCCTGAGGATAAAAATCCCTCATATCAGCGAGGTCATATGATATATGTCTATGTCTGATTGACTTATTTCACTCAGCATAACACACTCCAGTACCATCCATGTCGTTGCAAATGGCAAGATCTCATTCCTTTTGATGGCTGCATAATATTCCATTCTGTAACTATACCACTTCTTCTTTATCCATTCATCCACTGATGGACATCTTGGCTCTTTCTACAGTTTAGCTATTGTGGACATTGTTGCTATAAACATCTGGGTGCACGTACCCCTTCGGATCCCTACATTTGTAGCTTTGGGGTAAATACCCAGTAGTGCAATTGCTGGATCGAATGGTAGCTCTATTTTCAACTATTTGAGGAACCTCCATATTGTTTTCCAGAGTGGCTGCACCAGCTTGCATTCCCACCAACAGTGTAGGAGGGATCCCCTTTCTCCACATTCCCGCCAACATCTTTCGTTTCCTGACGTGTTAATTCTAGCCATTCTGACTGGTGTGAGGTGGTATCTCATTGAGGTTTTGATTTGGATTTCCCTGATGCCGAGCGATGTTGACCACTTTTTCATGTGTCTGTTGGCCATTTGGAGGTCTTCTTTGGAAAAATGTCTGCTCATGTATTCTGCCCATTTCTTGATTGGATCATTTGTTCTTTGGGTGTTGAGTTTGATAAGTTCTTTATAGATTTAGGATATTAGCCCTTTACCTGATATGTCATTTGCAAATATTTTCTCCCATTCTGTCGGTTGTCTTTTCATTTCGTGGACTGTTTCTTTTGCTGTGCAAAAGCTTTTTATCTTGATGAAATCCTAAAGTTCATTTTTGCCCTTGCTTCCCTTGCCTTTGGCGATGTTTCTAGGAAGAAGTTGCTGCGGCTGAGGTCGAAGAGGTTGCTCCCTGTGTTCTCCTTTAGGGTTTTTATGGACTCTTGTCTCACATTTAGGTCTTTCAAGCACCTGGAGTCTATTTTTGTGTGTGGTGTAACAAAATGGTCCAGCTTCATTCTTCTGCATGTGGCTGTCCAATTTTCCCAACACCATTTGTTGAAGAGACTGTCTTTTTGCCATTGGACATTCTTTCCTGCTTTGTCAAAGATGAGTTGACCATAGAGTTGAGGGTCCATTTCTGGGCTCTCTATTCTGTTCCATAGATCTATGTGTCTGTTTTTGTGCCAGTACCAGGCTGTCTTGATGATGACAGCTTTGTAATAGACCTGGAAGTCCGGGATTGTGATGCCGCCAGCTTTGCTTTTCTTTTTCAACATTCCTCTGGCTATTCGGGGTCTCTTCTGTCCATACAATTTTAGGATTCTTTGTTCCATTTGTTTGAAAAAAGTGGATGGTATTTTGATGGGGATTGCATTGAATGTGTAGATTGCTCTAGGTAGCATTAACATCTTCACAATGTTTGTTCTTCCAATCCATGAGCATGGAACGTGTTTCCATTTCTTTGTGTCTTCTTCAATTTCTGTCATGAGTATTTTAGAGTTTTCTGAGTACAGATCCTTTACCTCTTTGGTTAAATTTATTCCTAGGTATCTTACGGTTTTGGGTGCAACTGTAATGGGATCGACACCTTGATTTGTCTCTCTTCTGTCTTGTTGTTGGTGTATAGGAATGCCCCTGAATTCAGTGCATTGATTTTATATCCTGCTACTTGACTGAATTCCTGTATGAGTTCTAGCAGTTTTGGGGTGGAGTCTTTTGGGTTTTCCACATACAGCATCATATCATCTGCAAAGAGTGAGAATTTGACTTCTTCTTTGCTGATTTGGATGCCTTTGATTTCTTTTTGTTGTCTGATTGCTGTGGCTAGGACTTCTAATACTATGTTGAATAGCAGTGGTGAGAGTGGACATCCCTGCCGCGTTCCTGACCTTAGGGGAAAAGCTCTCAGCTTTTCCCCACTGAGAATGATATTTGCTGTAGGTTTTTCGTAGATGGCTTTTATGATATTGAAGTATGTACCCTCTATCCCTATACTCTGAAGAGTTTTGATGAAGAAAGGATGCTGTACTTTGTCAAATGCTTTTTCTGCATCTATTGAAAGGATCATATGATTCTTGTTCTTTCTTTTCTTAATGTATTGTATCACGTTGATTGATTTGCGGATGTTGAACCACCCTTGCAGCCCAGGGATAAATCCCACTTGGTCATGGTGAATAATCTTTTAATGTACTATTGGACCCTATTGGCTAGTATTTTGGTGAGAATTTTTGCATCCATGTTCATCAAGGATATTGGTCTGTAATTCTCCTTTTTGATAGGGTCTTTGTCTGGTTTTGGGATCAAGGTAATGGTGGCCTCATAAAATGAGTTTGGAAGTTTTCCTTCCATTTCTATTTTTTGGAACAGTTTCAGGAGAATAGGAATTAATTCTTCTTGAAATGTTTGGTATAATTCCCCTGGGAAGCCATCTGCCCCTGGGCTCTTGTTTATTGGGAGATTTTTGATGACTGCTTCAATTTCCTTAGTGGTTATAGGTCTGTTCAGGTTTTCTATTTCTTCCTGGTTCAATTTTGGTAGTTGATACATCTCTAGGAATGCACCCATTTCTTCCAGGTTATCTAATTTGCTGGCATAGAGTGGCTCATAATATGTTCTTATAATTGTTTGTATTTCTTTGGTGTTGGTTGTGATCTCTCCTCTTTCATTCATGATTTTGTTGATTTGGGTCATTTCTCTTTTCTTTCTGATAAGTCTGGCCAGGGGTTTATCAATCTTGTTAATTCTTTCAAAGAACCAGCTCCTAGTTTCATTGATCTGTTTTACTGTTCTTTTGGTTTCTAGTTCATTGATTTCTGCTCTGATCTTTATTATTTCTCTTCGCATGCTGGGATTAGGCTTTATTTGCTGTTCTTTCTCTAGCTCCTTTAGGTGTGGGTTAGGTTGTGTATCTGAGACTTTCTTGTTTCTTGAGAAAGGCTTGTATTGCTATATACTTTCCTCTCAGGACTGCCTTTGTTGTATCCCAAAGATTTTGAACAGTTGTGTTTTCATTTTCATTGGTTTCCATGAATTTTTTAAATTCTTCTTTAATTTCCTGGTTGACCCATTCATTCCTTAGTAGGATGCTCTTTAGCCTCCATGTATTTGAGTTCTTTCCAACTTTCCTCTTGTGATTGAGTTCTAGTTTCAAAGCATTGTGGTTGAAATATGCAGGGAATAATCCCATTCTTTTGGTATCGGTTGAGACCTGATTTGTGACCTAGGATGTGATCAATTTGGAGAATGTTCCATGGGCACTAGGGAAGAATGTGTATTCTGTTGCGTTGGGATGGAATGTTCTGAATATATCTGTGAAGTCCATTTGGTCCAGTGTGTCATTTAAGGTGTTTATTTCCTTGTTGATCTTTTGCTTAGATGATCTGTCCATTTCAGCGAGGAGGGTTGTTAAAATCCCCCACTATTATTGTATTTTTGTCAATATGTTTCTTTCCTTTTGTTATTAATTGCCTTATATAATTGTTTGCTCCCATGTTAGGGGCATAGATATTTATAATTGTTAGATCTTCTTGTTGGATATACCCTTTAAGTAAGATATAGTGTCCTTCTCCATCTCTTAGTACAGTCTTTATTTTAAAATCTAATTTGTCTGATATAAGAATTGCCACCCCAGCTTTCTTTTGGTGTCCGTTAGCATGGTAAATTGTTTTCCACCCCCTCACTTTCAATCTGGGGGTGTCTTTGGGTGTAAAATGAGTCTCTTGCAGACAGCATATTGATGGGTCTTGTTTTCTATCCAATCTGATAGCCTGTGTCTTTTGATTGGGGCATTTAGCCCATTTACATTCTGGGTAACTATTGAAAGATATGAATTTAGTGCCATTGTATTGCCTGTAAGGTGACTGTGACTGTATAAAATCTGTGTTCGTTTCTGATCTATGCTTCTTTTAGGCTCTCTCTTTGCTTAGAGGACCCCTTTCAATATTTCTTGGAGGGCTGGTTTTGTGTTTGCAAATTCCTTTCGTTTTTGTTTTTCCTGGAAGCTTTTTACCTCTCCTTCTATTACAATGACAGCCTAGCTGGTTATAGTGTCTTGGCTGCATATTTTTCTCGTTTAGTGCTCTGAAGATCTCATGCCAGTCCTTTCTGGCCTGCCAGGTCTCTGTGGATAGGTCTGTTGCCAATCTAATGTTTCTTCCATTGTAGGTTACATATCTCTTCTCCCGAGCTGCTTTCAGGATTTTCTCTTTGTCTCTGAGACTCGTAAGTTTTACTATTAGATGTCAGGGTGTTGACCTATTTTTATTGATTTTGAGATGGGTTCTCTGTGCCTCCTGGATTTTGATGCCTGTTTTCTTCCTCACATTAGGGAAGTTCTCTGCTATAATTTGCTCCCATATACCTTCTACCCCTCTCTCTCTTTCTTCTTCTTATGGGATCCCAATTATTCTAATGTTGTTTTGTCTTATCGTATCACTTATCTCTCGAATTCTGCCCTCATGATCCTTTAGTTGTTTCTCTCTCTTTTTCTCAGCCTCTTTATTTCCCATCATTTTGTCTTCTATATCACTGATTCTCTCTCCCGCCTCATTTATCCTAGCAGTTAGTGCCCCCATTTTTTATTGCACCTCATTAATAGCCTTTTCGATTTCGACTTGGTTAGATTTTAGTTCTTTTATTTCTCCAGAAAGGGTTTCTCTAATAACTTCCCACTTTTTTCAAGCCCAGCTAGTATCTTTAAAGTCATGATTCTGAACTCTAGGTGCTACATCGTACTAATGTCCGTATTGAGTAGGTCCCTGGCAGATGGTACTACCTCTTGTTCTTTTTGCTGAGGTGATTTTTTTCGTCTTGTCATTTTGTCCAGAGGAGAATAGATGAATGAGAGAAGAAAATGCTAACAGGTTAACAACGTCCCCAGCAAATATACTCTATAGAAATCAGAAACGACCTGAAACCAGGGGAAAAGAAAGGGAAAGAATGAAAAAAGAAAGAAAAAAAAGAAAAAGAAAAAATAAAAACAAACAAAAACAGAACAACAAAAAAAAAACAGAATATGATCAAATATGGTTGGCTAGTGCATAGATCAGTGCCACACACTAGATTTTAGGTGTATTTTTGTCTGTTAGAAGAAAGTGCCTCCTAAAATTTTAAAGGAAGAAAGACATATATGTACGAATAAGGGTCGATACAATGAAGGGATGGAATATGACTGTAAAGATGAAAATTATAAAAGGTTTTATAGACGGAATTGATAAGATAAGAAGCTGTTTGAAAGAAGAAAGAAGAAGATTAAAAAAAATAAAAAAGAAAAGAAAAAAATGGGAGAGAGTGATCAGGCAGGAGACTAGAACAAAGCCATACACTAGTGATTTAGGGTATATTTTGTTCTGTTAGAAGAAACTGTATATCCAAATTTTAAAGAGAGAAGAACTTATATATATATATATATATATATATATATATATATATGCCAAAAATAAGGGTAACTACTCTGAAGGGATAAAATATGACTCTAAAAATGAAAAATAAAAAAATGTTTTTTTTAAAGTTTTTTTTTATGTTTTAAACATAAGATGTCAGTTGAAAAAGGAAAAAAGAAAAATTAAAAACAAAAAACAAAAAACAGTTAAAAAACATTAACTTTGAAAAACTAATGAATCATGGTAAAAAAGCCATGAATTCTATGTGCAGTATTCCCCTAGCGCTGGAGTTCTCCTGTTCTTGATTGGTAAACTTGGTCTTGGCTTGCTGGCTCTTTGTGCTCATCTTCTGGGGGAGGGGCCTGTTGCCGTGGTTCCCAAATGTCTTTGCCAGAGGCAGAATTGCCCCGCCCTTGTCCATCCGGGCTAAGCAAGCTGCTCGGGTTTGCTCTCAGGAGCTTTTGTTCCCTGCAAGCTCTCGGTACAGCTTTGGAGGACCAGGGTGAAAATGGTGGCCTCCCTCTCTCTGCCCGGAGGAGCTGAGAACTCGGGGCCCCACTCCTCAGTGCGCCCCCAGAGAAAAGCAATCACTCCTGTGTCCCCGGTCCCCGGCCGCACTCTGTGCTCACCCGGCCTGTGACCGAGCATTTCTATCTCCGCCACCCGACCCCGTGTGGAGTCTCCAAACCCAGTAGATCCACACCTTGCGCTCCTGCACCGCTCCTCCTGGGGGAGGAAGGGGAGTCTCCCCGGATCTGCCGCCTGTTGGGTCCCTGCTGGAGGAACAGTGGCCCGACTGGGCCGCGGATCACAGTTTATGGCAGCCCCAAGCTGAGAGCCCACGCCTCGGCTCCGTCTCTGCAGCCAGCTTCCCCGCTCCGATACCTGGGAGCTCTGCCGCACTCAGGCACCCCCGGTCTTTCTGTGACCCCGAGGGTCCTGAGTCCACACTGTCCCGCGAGGTTTTCACCTCCCGCTTAGCCTCTGGAGTGACGTCCCTCAGCGGACCCGACTTCCAAAAGTTCCGATTTTGTGCTCCTCGGCTCTATCACTTGCCAGAAGCAGCTGACGGAGGCCCCCTCCCCCGCCGTCTATCCTCCCGAATATCACCTTGGATTCACCTCTCCGCACGTCCTACCTTCCAGTAATTGGTCGCTTCTCTGTTCAGAGAGTTGTTGCTACTCTCTTCTTCGATCTCCTGTTGAGTTTGTATGTGTTCAGAATGGTTTGATCCCTATTCAGCTGAATTCCTGAGACCAGACAAAATCCAGGCCTCCTACTCCTCTGCCATCTTGTTCCACCCCCCCTTCTGTTGTTTTATGATAGAAGGTTCTGAATGTATCTGTTAGATCCATCTGGTCCAGTGTGTCATTCAAAGCCATTTTTTCCTTGTTTATTTTATGTTTAGGTGATCTGTTTGTCAAAGCTATGGCTTCTTCTTGTTCTTTCATTTGGGATAAATTTTTCTGTCTTCTTTTGTCTGCTTCTCTGTGTCTGTTTCTGTCTATTAGCAAAGTCAGCTATATTTTATGTTCCTGAACGTAATGACTTTATGGGGCATCTGGGTGGCTCAGTTGATTAAGTGCCCAACTCTTGCTTTTGCCTGAGATTATGATCTCAGGGTCCTGGGATCAAGCCCTATGTTGGCCTCTGCTCTCAGCAGGGAACCTGTTTAAGATTCTCTCTCTCTCTCCCTCTGCCCTTCCCTCCATTCATCTCTCTTTCTCTAAAATAGATAAATAAATCTTAAAAAAAGAAAAGAAAAGAAAAAAAGTAGTGACTTTATGAAGAGGTCCTGGAGTACCCTATAGTGCAATGTCTCCTATCCCCCAGAACCTGGCACTTCAGACCAGTATCCTATATGTGTTGCTAGCTCCTGTTGTTGTCTCAGTCACTTTTCCTTTCCATGCAGTCATCCGCACTCACTCTCTGCCTGTTGTGGGTTGTGCTTGAGCTCTGTGGTATTAGCAGGACCCAGGCAGGCCAGCTCTAAGGGAGTGTACCCACTGGGGAGCTTGGGATCAGGGCCAAGGTGCTAGCAATTTTGAGCTAGAACACTGGTCTTATGCCAGATTCCCTGAAGCACTTCAGTGGCTAGATTTTCTATGCTAAGGTGGTCAGGGCTCAAGGTTGGGCATAGGGCTGGAAGATAGCTGGGTGCAGAGTGGAGGTTGGGCTAGGTTTGTGTGGCTTTAACTAAATTTGCTCTGAGCCCAGTGTTGAGACTAGCAAGCCTAAAGTGGGTGTGGTGCACTGCTAGCAGGCTAGGTGGCAAGTTTCTGTGCAGTTTAGCCTCCAGGAGGTGGCTCTGTGTTTATGCTAGGGTGCAGGGGAGGAAAATGGTAAGTGCCAGCTACTTCATTTTCAGAGAAGCCCCCCAACACTCTCCAAAATCAGTATGAACAATCTTTCTCTTGTTTGCCCTTGCATTATGTAAACTGTTATTTTTATGTTGCCTTCCCATGCAGGGTGCTGTCTCTTTAAGGGCAGTGACTTGCCCACTGCTGAGTCAGCTGTCTTTTAAAGCTCCAGGCACCATATCCCACTGATTTTACAAACTCACAGAATTCAGCTTCTCTGGTTTTTAAGGCCAAATAGTGTGGGGATTAGTCTTTCCCATGAGCACCCTGGTACTAGGGTCTGTTTTTCTGCTCTCTTTTCTTTCTTTCTTTTTTTTAAATTTAATTTTATTATGTTATGTTAGTCACCATACATCATTAGGTTTTGATGTAGTGATCCATGCTTGTTTTCGTATAACACTGAGTGCTCCATGCAATACGTGCCCTCCTTAATACCCATCACCAGGCTTACACATCCCTCCGCCCCCCCCAAAACCCTCAGTTTGTTTCCCGGAGTCCATAGTCTCCCATGGTTTTTCTCCCCCCTCCAATTCCCCCCCTTCATTTTTCCCTTCCTTCTCCTAATGTCCTCCGTGCTATTCCTCATGTTCCACAAATAAGTGAAACCATATGATAATTAACTGTCTCTGCTTGACTTATTTCACTGAGCATAATCTCTTCCAGTCCCATCCATGTTGATGCAAAAGTTGGGTATTCACCCTTTCTGATGGCTGAGTCATATTCCATTGTATATACGGACCACATCTTCTTTATCCATTCGTCCGTTGAAGGGCATCTCAGCTCTTTCCACAGTTTGGCTATTGCCCTCTTTTCACACAAAGCTCTCCCCCTCCTGCAGGCAGTCTCCCTCTGCTTTTCTGCCCTTCCTAACCTTTCATATGCAACTTTTTAGTTATATTTAGTTGTGGAGCTTATTCTGCCAGTCTTCAGATCACTCAGATCACTTGGATGTGGATGATATCTAGTTGTAAATGTGGGATGGGATGAGCTCAGGATCCTCCTATTCTGCCATCTTTCCAAGCTCCCCATGTTATTTTTTAATATATTTCAGATATTAACATTTATTGGTTATATCATCTGTAAATATCTTCTTTGATTCAGCAGGTTACACTTTTGTTGTGTTGGTAGTTAGGATTTAATATAGACATGAAGTAAAATTATGTGTTTAGGAGTAGGCTAAACTAGTTTTTATACCCTAGATTTGCCATCTATGGAGAGAACACAACAAATTTATTTAATCATATTAACCCAATGTCTTAATATATAAAACATGAAACAGTTCTTGGGTGTGTTAAAACTGAAAACATATGTAAAAATTATAAATTCCAAGCACCTTTAAAGTCTTTTATAAATATGAACTTTCTTTCTCTACATCTGCCATTAACCTTACCGCACCTACTCCTGCTTAGATCATGTATTACTAGATTGAGGGCATTTTGAAGTCAGGGTCTCTACCCTATTCGTCTTTGCATTACCAGAATAGCATAATGACTGTCTCACAATGGGTTCAATATGCTATTGTGAGTTAAAGAAAATAAATAATAAATTGATAGATGAAAGAAGGAAGCAATGAAAGAAGAAAGGAAAAGAGAAGAAAGTATGGAGGGAGGTGGTGGGCAGAAGAGGAAGAGAAGAAGAGGGAAGGAAGAAGGGAAGAAGAAAGAAATTGCCACAGTAAGAATACAGCTTTACATTTCCCTAAAAGCAGAAACAAATGTGATCTGATGTTCCAAAAATGAAGATCAAAAGCCAACTTGATGATTTTTTTCTCTGCATTAACTTCTCTCAAGAAAATAAAGTTTCTTATCTTTCATTCATTTACAAATAGTTGTTAGAATACATTAGTAGAAACACCAGCCTAGGAGACAAATGTCTTTTATATAAGTCTTGAACTTGTTAATTAAGAAATATTTGTGTAAGTGTGACCATATTTCTGAATTTCTTTGAGCCTTAGTTATGAGTCTTGGAATGTGACGAGATGGAGTCGTAATTGATTTAAGCATAGTAAAGAATACAAAACACATATGTTATCATTTTTATTTTCATTCTGACTCTGAATATTATGGGTTATTATCTCCATTAATATAGAAAGGAACTGTGATCACCTTTTTATCCAAGATCATACAGAGTTAATAGGTCATAGAATTGGGATTTGAATCTAAGTCTGTCTACCTTTAGGATTCTCCACCAGTTGTAGCTTTTCCTGGCTTTGCCCATACTTAAATGCAAATAATTTGATTCCAAAGACATTGATATTTTCATTATAACTTGCATAATTATTAACAAAAGGGATGCTTAATTCTGAATAATTTTTGATTGTTAAATGTGAATATGATTTTAAAAAACACTTGTTCCGTTAAAGAATGTCAAAAATGCTATAAAACACATTTGTCCCTTATATGGTAAAAAAAAAAGAAGATAGCAGAAGGGGAAAGATGAAGGGGGGAAATCGGAGAGGGAGACGAACCATGAGAGACTATGGACTCTGAAAAACAAACTGAGGGTTCTAGAGGGGAGGGGGTGGGGGGATGGGTTAGCCTGGTGATGGGTATTAAAGAGGGCACATTCTGCTTGGAGCACTGGGTGTTATGCACAAACAATGAATCATGGAACTCTACATCAAAAACTAATGATGTAATGTATGGTGATTAACATAACATAATAAAATAAAATAAAAAAAAACACATTTGTCCCAGAAATGAGTGAATTAAATAAATAATAGTAATGAATGGTATTGTCATATCATAAACGCAAAGATTAAAGAGGAAAAATAATTCTAAATTTTGAGTATATAAAAGAGTGTGTCATAATAAAATTTCAAAATGCATTCATTTCTAAAGTAGATAAAAGCAGAAAGATATTGAAAAATTTTGAAACTACTGAAGTGCATCTTAGTGGTTGCTAAGAAAATATCCTTGGAGCGTGAAAAAAATCTTAAATGCTGTAGTGATCATCATAGGAAGACAATTAAACTAAATATCAATATAGCTAAGTAGGACATTCTGATTATTTCAGTAGGAAATATAAATTTTAATAACTAAACAGAAAATGGATGAAATATAATGACAAAGATAAGTCTTTCTTTGGGTAAGTATATTTCTATTCTCAAAGAAAAATTCATTTGTAATCCAACATTTAGAATTAAAGACTATTTTGAAAGTTCTAAATTCCTAAACCAAAGTAATCCCATTCCAGATAAGAATGGCTAGCAAATACAGTGAGATCACGAAAAATGCCCAAATACAAGTTCACTTTATATTTCAAGTATGGACTTTTGATTCTCCGCATAACATTTAACTGAACCGTAAAAATAAACTTGTTCTGAGAGGTATGAAATGAGGTTTCTACTCAGCATATGGACTTCTTTCCCAAGAAAAGAGGAAAGGAAAGGAGATCCTTCTTGGGAAACAGTGTGGGCTAAAGAAAAATAGATAAAATTTAAGTAGCTTCACAGTGTCTAGCTCTTCAATATGTCACAGTGCGTGAGAGTTCTCTCTTATAAGTTGCTTTCCATCTACTTGACTAAAACATGTCAAAAGAAACAACAAAGGGTATCTCTTAATCCCTTCCACAATTTAGTGGTTGAAGCCATCCATCCTGCTGGGAGTAGAATAAAGCTTGAATCTCAAACATGACTAGTAGCTTATCTCTCATGGGATGATTTGAAAGAAAATCTGAAAAATACTCCAGGTTTTCAGAAAGGTTACATATTCTAGAGTTACATCTCTGAATTGTTCATACCAGGCAAGATGAAATACTAAGATTCAATAAGATAACACCAAATTCAAGAGGTAAATTTGGGGTGCTGGCTATGCATGAAGCCTATGCTTATCTAACTTATTCTGAAATGAAACCATCTTTATGATTATGCTCAACTGAAGAAGAAAATGTAATATTTTCTCTTTGTTTCAGAGTCTGTTCTGTCAATGATAATTAATATAGAAAAAGGGATAACATGGTATGTTAATTGCTCCCCTATCAATTGAATTTGAATTGAAATGAAAATGGAATTAAGCTGGTTGAAGTTCACATTAAACCCATGGGTTTCCTTTTAAAGGGCACTCAGAAAAAAGTACTCCCTGTAAGCAACTCCAAAGTGCACTGATGGATGGATCAAGGTTTGGATTACAGCTCTGCCTCTCAATCACTGTGTGATTTTGCCCAAGTTATATAACATTTTAGAGTTTCTGTTTTTTTTTTTTCTGTATAACATATTAGTAATGACATATGATTTGCAGTGTTGTTGAGAGGATAGTGGATAATGTATATAATCTACTTAGCACAATGATAGATAAATGGTATGTAGTTAGTAAACAGCAAATGCATGATTTAGACAAGTTTTATTATGAGGTTATAGTTCATTCAGTTCCTTCATTCTTTGAGAAGCTATTATATCTTGGCATTAACCAGGCTTAGAGGCAAGATCTCTGTTGCTATAATAGACTTAAGGAGAAAGTCGTTTATTCTATGTGGTTATACTTTCTACTTTGAAATAGAATTTGCTGTACTTCTAGTCTCAAGAAATTCAATTGATCATGCACTGTAACCATAAAGTTTATTACAAATTTTATATTGAAGAAGACAGATATACAGGATAATTCTATGAAAACAGAAAACATCCTCTTGTGAAATGTGACTATAATTAATGACTATAGTGAGCAACAGAAATAAAATATCAATGGAGAGGAGGCACAGTGTATAAGAGCAAAGCCGCTGGAAATACCCACTGGATTTCAATCAGTCTTTGCTGCTAACTATCTGTGTAATATTGGGGAAATTCCTTAACCTTTCTGTGCCTCTGTCCTCCCATATTTAGTGTATTTACTGTAGGGTTGTTGTGCTCATTAAATTAATCAAAGTTTGTACAGTACATAGTGTCTTGCACAGAGTAAATTTTGTATTTCTGTTTGTTAAGTGAACCTACTTGAAAGAAAATGGTGATTTTCCAGTCTTTTGAAATTTTTTATACTTTTTGAAATATAATTAACATACAGTGTTATATTAGTTTCAAGGATTTTTTCTTTTTACTTTGTATTCAGATTTTCCTTTTTTTATTGAAGTATAGTTGGCACACAATGTTAAATTAGTTTCAGATGTATGCCATAGTGATTCAATGTTATGCTATACTCATAATAAATGTAACTACAATCTGTCATCATATAACACTATTACAGTATCATTGACTATATTCCTTAGGCTGTACCTATTATCCCCATGGCTTATTCATTCATACCTGGAAGCATGTATCTCCCACCTACTTTAAAAAAGAAAAAAAAATGACAAATTTTGATTTGGTATGTTGAAAATAAAAGGAATACTTTTTTCCTGTTTTTTATTTATTTATTTATATATTTTTTAAAGATTTTATTTATTTATTCATGAGAGACAGAGGAGGAGAGAAAGAGAGGGAGGGAGAGAGAGAGAGAGAGAAGCAGAGGGAGAAGCAGGCTCCCAAGGAGCAGGGAGCCTGATGCGGGACTCGATCCCAGGACCCTGGGATCATGACCTGAGCCGAAGGCAGACGCTTAATCATCTGAGCCACCCAGGCGCCCCTTTTTTCCTGTTTTTGATGAGTTTGTTCTTAAATGGTTAAGGGGATGTATGGGACACACAATCAGAATTAAAAACAATGCAGATAAGATTTGATTTGGAGAATCAGATATCCAGTGGAGTTATAAATAAATATATTTAAAGTATTACATGTCCTGTGTTTTAAAAAACTAAATAGTATCGTAAGTGTTATAGTACAAGATGTAGTCCATTTCCTAACCCTACATTTTACTAATTATCATTCACAAGGAAAAAATACACATACTCTCTCTCTTTTTTAATTCTTAATATTGAAATTAAATTCTACATCAATATCTTAATTTTTCCATTGCAGACATGATCTATTCACTTCTTGCTCTGGCTGTTGTGTATACAGCATTCTTTCACTACCACTCCAATTTCCCAGCATGCCAAATTCACTAGAAAAATACATTCATAGTCTACCTTAAATGAGTTCATTCAGACTTGTTATGGTTTAATGATATGCATTGATTTTTTTGGAGATAATAAACAAAATATCTTAATAAAATTGTTTCTAATTTAACTGCAAAGATGTAGAAGATATTGCTCACACAGATAATCAATATCTGGTATAGAATCTTACATGATTACATGGATATTTCCTTTTAGATGTAAATAGCAAGGAACTCTTTCCATAAGATAAAATTAATTATTTATACCCTCACATCTTCCTTTTATTCCAGGCTTATAAGAATCCTACAGACAAATGAAACATTCAATCATAAAAACACATACAAACATATATAGTGAATTTCCTTGAATATTTTTTTTTGAAAAGTGGGGGGTTATAAAGGGAATAACAGTAACAAATAATAGATGTTTAAATGTGACATCTAAATTTTCACATTTATTTTATTCTACCTTGTGTTATAACTATATCTTACTTCTTCACTATAGTTTGAACTATTTTGAGAGAGCAATCATGCCTTATTCATTGTTCTTACCATAGTGCCTGCATTACATAAAGTTAATTCTCAATAAATATTTATTAAAATGACACATAATTTTTCCCTAGAGTTCCCCTAAATCAGAAACTTTGTATATTCAGTTATTCTGAATCTATATCTTTTTGCAATCATCTTTCTATAGGAAATGTCCAATCATCAGCATCATTCTCAATAGTTGAAACCTTATTGTGACAGAAAAATGCAAGGTCATGGTATTAAAAAGTTAAGTGATTTAAGAAATAGTCTAAGTCTATTCACCGCAAATTTACACTTTATATGCATAGGAGTGATGAGTTATTTAAATAAACCTTTGAATTCTTAGAAATCACTGCTATGGAATTCAATTCCAGTTCCAGAGATGACAAACTTGTATCCATCATCAACAGAAGCCCAGTGTATCTAAATTTTTCTGTGGTTATGACTGAAAGAGAATTGTTTTCAAGACATTTTGCTACAATTCAGTAGCTACCAAAAGATTCCACTACCCAGCAGGAAATGATGGCCTTCAGAGTTATAACCCCCTTCAAATGACTGTAACAAGAGTTCTAAAGGGTTTTTCTCACTGTGTTACTATGCACTGTGTCTCATTATGCTACCTATGGTGCAGTAGTTACAGAAAGACTTGACAGATCTAAAATGTCACTATAATCACTTTTACCAAGTGCTGTCATCAATGCTTGGTCTGCTTTTAGTTTTGTGGAAAGAAATGTAGAAAGGCCATAAAGGTCTTTCTTAATGGGAACAAGCAATTTGGTCTAAGCTCTAAAATAAGGACTTTTGTTAAACTCTGTGAGCATCTTGACAGAAATTCACCCTGGTGAACACTGTATTTATTAAGATAAAGGTCATCCTATCTCCATGCATCCACCTGCTTGATAGCACACATAAAATGTATCCATTTATCTGGTTCTTTATCTATCTATCTATCTATCATCTATCTATCTATCTATCTATCTATCTATATATAGACATAGTCACTCAGCAACATGTATTTTATAATTTACTTAATCTCTCATGTAATTGATTGGGATTTGAGGGACCAAAAATGCAGCACCATTTTTCTTGCTTGAGTTGAAAATGAATTGA
Organism: Eumetopias jubatus; assembly: GCF_037043125.1. NCBI lineage: Eukaryota > Metazoa > Chordata > Mammalia > Carnivora > Otariidae > Eumetopias > Eumetopias jubatus. The sequence goes on from NW_028274819.1 coordinate 79,060,656, forward strand.
AAGATAGGCAGGTGTATCAAGGTATCAGGCAGGTGGAAGAATATTAATGTTGAGAGATATGCCATGCGTGTGTGCACAAGTCAGCACCCTAAAATTAAAACCCAGAATCAAATTAAAAGTTGCTCCTATTTCATTTAGATTAAGAGAAAGAAGATGGTATGAGATTTAGGAGAAAAGAGGCTCACAATAGTTCCCTTAACCTTACTAAGATTTTTGCCTTCCTCTAGATTAACATAAATTCTTGCAGTTAAGGATTGGACCAGCCAAATTGATTAACAGAGAAGACAGCATAAGAGTTTAGAACTAGAATTCTAGTACTAATTTACTCCTCATAATATTTATTTCCCTGAAAGTTCATTTAGACAAACTTATCTTAAGAATTAAGAACAGTAGCTATGGCAAAGATGGCTGGTTATCACCTATTCTGTTTATATCAGGAAAACACTTGGATAAAATTTTTATTTTACTTATTTGTTGATATAGTTGTTTTCTCCTACTTTAATGTAGGCACATGGTGATCAAGGACTCCAACTTATTAATATCTTGCCTGCATAATGTTTGGCACATGCAGGTGAGATAACATGATGAGTAAATATCTGAATGAAATAATAAACTTATAAAGTTTAAATATTCTGTGCTTTATACTGAATGCTACCACATTTTTCTTGATGTATAGTCAAAATTAATTATTTTATTCCTCTTGTTATCACAGCTTTTTAAAGTTTAGAAATCAAGTGAGATCAAGTGTTTTGACTCCAGATAAATTACATGGAGTTCCAAATCCTCGCTTTAGACAATATTGTCTGTGTAAATTTGGCAATACACCCAACTTTCCTTTGCCTTACTTTCTATAATTTTTAAAAGGATTTATTTATTCATTTGAGAGAGAGAGAGAGCATGTGTGAGTTGGGGGAAGGGTGATGGGAGAGAATCTTCAAGCAGACTCCCTGCTGAGCACTGAGCCCACTTGGGGCTCAGTCTCATGACCCAAGAGATCATGACCCATGAGATCATGACCTGAGCTGAAATCAAGAGTTGGATGTTTAACCGACTGAGCCACCCAGTTGCCCCAGCCTTACTTTCTATCAAATTGTAATATGGAGATAACAGTAGTTTTTATCAATATTTCATATTGTGATATTTAATAAAAATTAAATGAGCTATTATCTATAGATTGATCAATTGATATATAAAAGCAATTAGAAAAGTATCACATAATAAATAGTTTAAAATGTGGGCTAAAATAATTATTACATTTCTGTAGCATTGCATATCTATTTTCAATAACTGGAATGTGTTTGTTATAAACATTTTTTTCAATGTTATTTGAATTCTTATTCTTTGTACTTAGCAGCTACCAAATGAAAATGAGAGGAAATAAGAAAGAAAAGATGCAAGGAGGGGCGCCTGGGTGGCTCAGTCATTAAGCATCTGCCTTCAGCTCAGGTCATAATCTCAGCATCCTGGGATCGAGCCCCGCATTGGGCTCCCTCCTCCGTAGGAAGCCTGCTTCTCCCTCTGCCTCTCCCACTCCCCTTGCTTGTGTTCCCTTCCTTGCTGTGTCTCTCTCTGTCAAATAAATAAAATCTTAAAAAAAAAAGAAAAGATGCAAGGAAAGTGAGCTTTAACTCAGATGTCTTTTAATTTCCTATTCTGTCTCTTTTCTATGTTGCTATCACCTTTTTCTGAAACTCATTTACAAAAATTCTCTGTGAAAAAAATAGTATATTCTTTAACACAAACTGATCATTTTTGCTTTATGTATATTATTTTATCTTTATATCTTAACTAAAAATATCCTTTTAAAATTTCCTAAGCCATGCCAGGGAAATCTTAGTAGCCTAGAGTTTCTTCCAAACTATGATGCTTCATTTGTCTGGAGTGCTTCTCCATGCACCATCCCAACCCTCCTGCAGTAAGTGTTGGATTGAGGAGGACCCTTATGATGACATTTACTTCTTAAATCTAGTCCAAGCACGTTTTCTTTGCCTACCATTTCTGGGAAGACTTCAGTGGCCCTTATCCTATGTTCCCACTGGCTTTTGCAAAATTCCAGAAACATATTAGGTGACTAATGAGTACCTGTTATCTAAAGGAACAAATAATGAGATGAAAACAAGAATTTGCATGAACAGTGATTCCTTAAGTTATCCATGAATATTTCTGCTTACACCTAGAAAGATTTGCAAATGTTAAATGTAACAAGAGTGAGGGCTCTCTGACAGATCAAATATTCAGTGGGTTCTAACAAGAGATCTCCAGAGGGAGCCTGGAGAGATAGAGGAGGAGAAAGAGCTTATTTTCCTTCATGGGTGGGAGGATACTTTAGATTTCCTAAAGATGGACAGTAGTTACTGTAATTTCTTCTTTATAAATAAATGCTGCTTTTATTGCCAAGAATATTTTTTTTCTATTTCATAATAGAAATGCTGAATATTTATTGGACTTTGAAAGATAATTCTGCTTTTGCTATTTTTTAATCAGCATATATTGTACATGTATGATTCCCAAGCCACACTTCAGAATGAAAGAACTTTTAATTTAAAAAATTAACAAAGCAATGATAAAGTTACTTCAGGGTAAAAGTATTATGAATTAAAAAAAAAGTAGTAAAACCTTAAACTCACCATATCATTTTAGGGATCTAAGAGTCAACATTAAAAATAAAAATCATTGTGATTGGAGGGAGGAGGCAAGATGGAGGAAGAGTAAGGGAACTTGTTTCATCTGGTCCCTTGAATTTAACTGGATAACTATCAAACCATTCTGGACACCCATGAATTCAGCCAGAGATGTAAGAAAATCTATCTGGATCTCTACAAGTAGAAAGGTGACTGCTTTTTGCAAAGTACGAGGTGCAGAGATATGAATCTTTGGGGAGATATCAGAAGATAAATGGAGGGGCAGGGAACCTTCATAAGCCAACTACCAGAAAGTGATATAGCCCTAGAGTGCAAAATTGGAACCCTTAGAAACCTGCTCCAATGAGAGCCATCCCTGTCTGAAAGAGGCTCAGGGGATGAAAAGGCAGAATTTTAAGTTGGTCAATGTAGTCTCAGGATCCCAGGAATCACAGAATTAACGTGGGTGTCTGAGCCAGTAGAGTGCCCAAACAGTGGAGTGGGGAAACTGGTTACTGTCAGTGAGCCCAGGAGGGGATTCTCAGCTCTAGTCACCATAAACCATGAATTGGGCCGGTCGGGTGACAACTCTCCTCCTGAGCACTGTGAAAAGGACGGGAATGCACTGACCATCTGCCATCCCACAGGAAGGGCAAAATGGGTGTGCCCATGATTGGGCAACAGATCTCAGGGTGGCAGTCCCAGAAAGAACAGTGGGGAGACACTCAACTGTCCCCCGGGAGCAGTGGAGCAGGTACACGCAAAAGCCTGCTACCACTCTCAGCTCCAGGGCCCACAAAGGACAGTGACATGGGTCCCTCAGACACCCCCCCCAGAAGATTGCTGTGGGCCCACACCACAGGAATCTGTGGAGTTTGGCACACACAAAGTGAAGACTGTTTGTACCAAGGGTTTGCTGAAGAGGGGGGACTGTTGCCTTTCAGCTCTGGGGCCAGAGATTGGGGCAAAGCTATTTTAATTCTGATCCTCTAAAGAGGTGGGAAAGTCTTCAGGGAACAAAGGCTACACAGAGGACCAACTTACACCGAGCCCAGCCCCCTGGCAAGGGATGTTGCAACTCTGCTCAGGCAAAGACACATGATAACAGCACAGCAGGCCCCTCTCCCAGAAAACAAACTATAAGAACAGGTGCAAAATAATTTATGGATCCCACAATACTGTAGAACTCCAGTGCAGGGGAAAAATGTACATAGAGCTCGAGGTTTTTTCTTATGATTCCTTTATCTTTCAATCTAAAATTTTCCATTTCTTTCTTTCTTTTTTTTTTACTTTTTTCCAATTTCAACTAGTTTCTTATTCTATCAACTCTGTTTTTAAGTTGCTTTTTAACTTTATTTTTTACATCTAGATTTTATGGATATATGCTTCATTTTTGGCCTTTTTTCATTCTACCCACTTTTATTTTTGTATATATATGTTTCGCTTTCTTTGCAATTTGGGATTTGGTGTCTTCTAACACACAGACCAAAATTCACTAAGAAACAAGTGGATCACCTTGCTTTGTCCATCCTGTGAGATTATATTCTCTTCCCTCCACCTTTTCTTTTTCTCTTTTTCTTTTTTGTTCTGTTTTGTTTTGTTTTTGTTTGCTTTTCTGTTTTGGCTTCCAACCATTTCAGATTTGTATAGTGTGTATTTTGCTTGGGTCATTGTTGATATTTTTGATTCTTCTCACCTGCTCTTCTCTGGGCAAAATGATGAGAAGGAGTAATTAACAACAAAAGAAAGAACCAGAAGTAATGTTCTCTGCCACAGATCTAATCAATATGGATATAATTAAGATGTCAGAGATGGAATTCAGGATAACAATTATAAGGTTAATAGCTGGGCTTGAAAAAAGCATAAAAGACAGTAGAGAATCTTAGTGTAGAAATGAGATCTAATTAGGCTGAACTTAGAAATGTTTGTAACTGAAATAAAGTCTAAATTGGATGCTCTAACAGCTAAGGTGAATGAGAGAGTAAATGATCTAGAAGACAGGTTGATGGAAAGGAAGGAAGTTGAGGAAAAGAGAAAAAAAAACAACTAATAGCCCATGAAGAAAGGCTTTGAGAAATTAATGTTGCCCTGAAAAGAACCAGTATCAGAATTATTGGTGTGCCTGAGGGTAAAGAGAGAGAGAAAGGGGACCAGAAGTTATATGTGAGCAAATCATAGCTGAGAACTTCACTAATCTGGGGAAGCAAACAAGCATTCATGACAAGAGACAGAGAGGACCCCTCCCAAAATCAATAAAAATAGATCAACACCCTGACATACAATAGTGAAGCTTGCAAATTTTACAGAAAAAGAGAGAATCCTGAGAGTAGCCTTACGTACAGAAGGAGGAATATCAGACTAACATCAGACCTATCCACAGAAACCTGGCAGGCCAGAAAGGGCTGGCATGATATATTCAGGGTACTAAAGGAGAATAACATAATCCAAGAATACTTTATCCAGCAAGGCAGTCATTCAGAATGGAAGGAGAGATAACTCTTTATCTTTATCTTTAGCTTCCAGGAAAGAAAGACATTGAAAAAATATGTGACCACCAAGCCAACCCTACAAGAAATATTAAGAGGGATACTGTATGTGAAGAGAAAGCCCAAGAGTCACAAAGACCAGAAAGAAACAGAGACAATCTACAGAAACAAGGAATTTACAGGCAATACAGTGGCACTAAATTCATATCTTTTAATAGTTACTCTGAATAAAAATGGGTTAAATGATCCAGGGTATCAGATTGGATAAAAAGCAAGACCTATCCATATGCTGTCTACAAAGTACTCATTTTACACACAAAGATACTTCCAGACTGAAACTAAGGGGGTGGAGAACAATTTACCATGATAATGGACCTTAAAAGAAAGCTGGGGTAGCAATCCTCATATCAGACAAATTAGATTTTAACCCAAAGGCTGTCATAAGAAATGAAGAGGGACACTATATCATATTTAAAGGGTCTATCTAACAAGGATATCTAACAATTATAAGTATTTATGCCCCCGATGTGGGAGCAGCCAATTATATAAACCAATTAATAACCAAAGTAAAAAACCCTTTGATAATAATACATTAATAGTAGGAAACTTCAACACCCCACTCACAGCAATGAACAGATCATCTAAACAGAAGATCAACAAAGAAACATGGACTTTAAATGACACACTGGATCAGATGGACTTCATGCATATATACAGAACATTCCTTCCTAAAACAATAGAATACTCATGCTTCTCTAGTGCATATGGAACTTTCTCCAAAATATCACATACTAGGTCACAAATCAGGTCTCAACCAATATCAAAAAATTGATATTATTCCCTGCATATTTTCAGATCACAATGCTTTGAAACTTGAACTCAATCACAAGAGGAAATTTAGAGGGAACTCAAACACTTGGATGTTAACAAACATCCTACTAAAGAATGAATTTCTACCAGGAAATTAAAGAAAAACTTAAAAAAAATCATTCAAACTAATGAGAATGAAAACACATCTGTATAGGGGTACCTGGTGGCTCAGTCATTGTGTGTCTGACTTCAGCTCAGGTCATGATCTCAGGGTCCTGGGATTGAGCCCCACACTGGTCTCCCTGCTCCATGGGAAGCCTGCTTCTCCCTCTCCCACTCCCCCTGCTTGTGTTCCCTCTCTTGCCATGTCTTTCCTGTCAAATAAATAAAATCTTAAAAAAAAAGGAAGAAAACACATCTGTTCAAAACCTTTGGGGTACAGCAGAGGCGGCTCTAAGAAGGAAGTACATTGCAATACAAGCCTCTCTCAAAACATTAGAAAAATCTCAAATACAGAGGCAAAACTTACAGCTAAAGGAGCTGGAGAAAGAACAGTAAATAAAGCCTAACCCAAGCTCTAATAATAAAGTTTAGAGCAGAAATCAATTAAATAGACACCAAAGAACAAAACTAGAATCTGGTTCTTTGAAAGAATTAATAAGATCAAGCAACTTCTGGACAGACTTATCCAAAAGAAAAGAGAAAGGACCCAAATTAATAAAATCATGAATGAAAGGGGAGAGATCATGAACAACACCAAGGAGATACAGACAATTTTAAGAACATATTATGAGCAACTATATGTAAACAAGTTAGGCAATCTGGAAGAAATGAATGCATTCCTAGAGATGTATAAACTACCAAACCTGAAACAGGAAGAAAGAAAATCTGAATAGACAAATAACCGGCAAGGAAATTGAAGCAGTAATCAAAAACCTCCCAAAAAACCAGAGTCCAGGGACAGATGGCTTCCCAGGGGAATTCTACCAAACATTCAAAGAAGAAATAATCCCTATTCTACTGAAGCTGTTTGAAAAGTAGAAATGGAAAGAAAACTATGAGGCCAGCTTTACCTTCATCTCAAAATCAAAGACCCCATCAAAAAGGAGAATTACAGACCAATATCCCTGATGAACATGAATGCCAAAATACTCACAAAAATACTAGCCAATAGGATCCAACAGTACATTAAAAGGATTATTCTCCACGACCAAGTGGGATTTATTTCTGGGCTGCAAGAGTGGCTCAACTTCACAAATCAATCAATGTGATAGAGCACATTAATAAAAGAAAAGACAAAAACCATATGACCATTTCAATTGAAGCAGAAAAAGCATTTGACAAAGTACAGCATTCTTTCTTCATTAAAACTCTTCAAAATGTAGGGATAGAGGGAACATACCTCAATATCTTAAAAGCTATCTATGAGAAGCCTACAGCAAATATTCTCAATGGGGAAAAATGAGAGCTTTTCCCTTAAGGTCAGGAACACAACACGGATGCCCACTCTCAACACTATTGTTCAACATAGTACTAGGAGTCCTAGCCTCAGCAATCAGACAAGAAAAAGAAATAAACCCCATCTGAATGGACAAAGAAGAAGTCAAACTCTCTCTCTTCTAATATGACATGATACTTTATGTGGAAAACCCAAAAGGCTCTACCCCAAAATTGCTAAAACTCATATAGGAACTCAGCAAAGTGGCAGAATATAAAACCAATTCAGAGAAATCAGTTGCATTTCTATACACTAGCAATGTGATTGAAGGAAGAGAAATTAAAGAACCAATCCCACTTACAATTGCACTTAAACCATAGGATACCTAGGAATAAACCTAACAAAAGAGGTAAAGGATCTGTATTCTAAAAACTACAAGACAATTATGAAAGAAACTGAGAAAAACACAAAGAAGTGGAAAAAAAATATTCCATGTTCATGGGTTGGAAGAATAAACACTGAAAATGTCTATGCTAACCAGAGCAATCTACACACTCAGTGAAATCCCTATCAAAATAATATCAACATTTTCCACACAGTTGGGACAAATAATCCTAAAATTTGTATGGAACCAGAAAAGACCCTGAATCACCAGGAGAATGCTGAAAAAGAAAACCAAAATGGGTGGCATCACAATTCCTGGACTTCAAGTTATATTACAAAGCTGTGATCATCCACACAGCTTGGTACTGGCACTAAAACAGACACAAAGATAAATGGAACAGAATAGAGAACCCAGAAATGGACCTTCAACTCTATGGTCAATTAATTTTCGACAAAGCAGGAAAGAATAGCCAATGGAAAAAGTCAGTCTCTTCAACAAATGGTGTTGGGAAAATTGGACAGCCACATGCAGAAGAATGAAACTGGAGCATTTCCTTACACCATATACAAAAATAGACTCAAAATGGATGAAAGACCTACATGTGAGACAGGAATCCATCAGAATCCTAGAGAACACAGGGGTAACCTCTTCTACCTTGGCTGCAGTAACCTCTTGCAAGACACATTTTTAAAGGCAAGGGAAACAAAAGCAAAAATGAACTATTGGGACTTCTTCAAGATAAAAAACATCTGCACAGCACAGGGAACAGTCAACAGAACTAAAAGGCAGCCTACAGAAGGGGAGAAGATATCTGCAAATGACATATCAAATAAAGGGCTGGTACCCAAGATCTATACATAACTTATGAAACTCAACACCCAAAAAACAAATAATCCAATCAAGAAATTGGCAGAAGACCCATGAAAAAGTGCTCCACATCACTCAGCACTAGGGATCTACAAATCAAAACCACAATGAGATACCATCTCACACCAGTTAGAATGACCAAAATTAACAAAAGAGGAAACAATAAATGTTGCTGAGGATGTGGAGAAAGGGGAGCACTATTACACTATTGGTGGGAATGCAAGCTGGTACTGCCACTCTGGAAAACAAAATGGAGTTTCCTCAAGATGTTAAAAATAGAGCTACCCTATGACCCAGCAAAAGATACAGATGTAGTGAAATGAAGGGGCACATGCACCCCAGTGTTCATAGCAGCAATGTCCACAATAGCCAAACTGTGGAAGAAGTCAAGATATCCTTCAACAGATGAATGGATAAAGAAGATGTCATTCATATATACAATGGAATATTACTCAGCCATCAGAAAGAATGAAAACCTACCATTTACATCGAAGTGTATGGAACTAGAGGGTATTATGGTAAGCGGAATAAGTCAATCATAGAAAGACAGTTATATGGTTTCAACCACATGTGAAATATAAGAAATAGCAAAGAGGATCATAGGGGAAGGGAGGGAAAACTGAACAGGAAGAAATCAGAAAGGGAGAAAAACCATGGAAGACTCTGGACTCTGGGAAACATACTGAGGGTTGTGGAAGGGAGGGGGGTGGGGCATAGGGTAACTGGGTGACGGGCATTAAGGTGGCACATGATGTGATGAGCACTGGGTGTTATATGCAACTGACAAATCATTGAACACTACATCAGAAACTAATGATGTACTCTACTTCAGCTAATTGAATTTATATAAGAAAAGAAAAAAATCTTTGTGATTATTTATGTTGAGAAATGAAACCAAGTTAGTAAATTCAAATGAATTCATGAATAAAAGGGAATTTTCTCCTATGAAAATAGAGACAATATTTTGGAATCTGGAAAATAATACAAAAATTTTGAGTAAAACAAAAATAATAAAATAGTGCTTTTCTTTTTCAGAATTTTTTCAAATGTAGAATGGAAAAAACAATTAAGCAAATCAGATAAATCAGATAAATGAATCTCATAGATAAGAAAAAAATATTTTTGGTATCTAACCTGCCTATAAAAATTAATAAAATTATATGCCTCTAATGAGCAGACACAATGGTTTCCTTTGATATAGATAAAAGAAAAAAATTAAAAGAAGACTAAAAAAATGTAAAATATATTTCAAAATATAGGCTCAGAAAATATAGCCTTTCTTCTTTTTTTCATGTCATTGTATTGTAAATTCAATTAATGATCAAGAAAATGAGTTTTTCTCAACTATGAAATTAAATTAAATAATCATAATGGGGTCATTTAATATAGATTTCTATATTGAATTCAGAAGATCTGATACTAAAACTATTTGTATAATAAAACTATATATTTTTATATGTGGTTATAGTTTATTCTACTACAGAACCAAACTGCAGTAGGTTCTATTTTTTGCCTTGGGAAAAAAAAATGTATATTTTTGCTGGGAGAAAGATATTGAATAGCTGGATAGGGTGTATGGTAGGTAAAAAGCTAGTGTAACTATTTCTTTAGCAACAAAATCAGAGTTGTTTTTTTTTCCTTTCTTGGGGATACATGTAAAAAGTTTACAAAATGTGCAGAAAGCCTGGCTTTGAGTGATAAATTGAAATGGCTTTGGGTTTATTTTTATTTCACTACAAAATACCTTTTCTAACTTGCATCATTTCTCATATATGTTGATATATAAATTCATAACTTTGAATCCAAATTAAATACATATATATATATATGTATATATATATATATGGTACAGGAGACTATATAATTCCCACTTTATACAAACAGGAGAGAATACCACCCAAAATTCAGTTCAGATGTCAAGACATCACATACACACCAGGAAAATATGTAAAGGTTTATTATTTTCATAATTGAGCCTTTTCTGGGGAGAGCAAAGCAGTCCCCCAAAGGAGGTCTGAAAAGTCTTGAGAAAGAAGATTGGCTTGTGATTTTTTTGTGATTAAATTGGGACTAGGATGACATAGGCAGGAGGTTATACGATTTGGTGTATCTGGTTATAGTTTCTCACTATGTCAAGAAAACCCAATCTCAGTAGGATAGAACAAGCCACCCAAATGCAGAGAAAATTAAGTTGTATGAAAATAATTGCTTAGGAGAAGGACAGAGGACTATTGGTGTTTAAATATACAAAGTGAAATGTTTTTGAAGTCAAGTTTCATTTCTTCACTTTGTGAAATGGTTCTCATCCCTTAAACTCTGTTGACATGTTCATATTTAATACAAATCTGAAGTGAGGTCTTTACATCACCAAAGAATCTATCATATTTTTCCCATTTATCTGTAATGCATCTTATTTTGTACCTGATTAAAACAATAAATTTGGTTCAATAAGTCTGAATGAAAAGGGATGAACTATTATTCTCTTACTGTTCAAATCTGAAAAGAAAATTAAAATCTAAAATAATAAAGAGACATCTTTTCTGTTTCTTGTTTTCAAATAGTGTTTTCATATCAGAATATTTATTTTTTATTGCAAGATATACTTACCATGCTTTTAATTTGAAACTTAATAGCAAACTTTCTGAAGTAAGAGTGACACTTTGAATTATCCCTTGTGAACACATATAACTGTATAATTAAGAGGTACTAACATTTTTTATATATTTTGAGAAGGCTGATTATAACAAAATTCAAAAATTGAGACTGTGAAATTTTGATTTGTATTTTGTACCTTTTTTTCTTTTTTTTGCAGAGCTTGAACTCATGACCCTGAGATTAAATCCTAAGCTGAGATCAAAAGTCAGATGCTTAGCCAACTGAGCCACTAGGCACACTAGTATTTTGTACTTTTAGTGTATCCCCATCTAAGAAGCAGTATGTCAAGAATTATTTGAGGGTGTAAGTACAAGGTTAGGAAAGAATTACCAGAATTGTCTAAAATTATTAGTTTTTCTAGAGAAAAGAAATAAGGAAAACAAAGGCAAATACAGATCAAAATTGGTCAAATAGCTAAAAAAAGTGATTATATAATTATCTGAAATATAATTCCAAATAAAATTGGCAAATATTGACAATATTATCAATAATTATGTTAGCATGTAGTAAAATATTTAGATTTATGAATTTAACTGAACATTTAGGGAATGTCATATTTATTTCTAGAAAGAAAATTGAAATGGCTTTTAACACAAATTTAGGACATGCAAATACATCAAGTTAAATCACAGAGATTATATGAAGTAAAGAATGCATGGTTTCACATATTTAAAAACTGAACTAGATTAATGTGGATAAAAAATGTGCAGTTAGAAAAGAACATTTTAAATTATTACTAAAGTGGGAAATTTTTATTTTTATTTCTATATGAAAGAATAAAATGAGTAAAAAAAGAAAAATGAGGGGGTGCCTGGGTGGCTCAGTCAGTTTAGCGTCTGTCTTCAGCCCAGGTCATGATCCCAGGGGCCTGGGATCTCTGCAGGTCTGCTTCTCCCTCTCCCTCTGTGATCTTTCTCACTTTTGCTCTCTCTCAAATAAATAAATAAAATCTTTAAAAAAAGAAGAAAAAATGAAGTAACACAAGATTCTATTTAAAAATAGGAATGGCTATTTTACAATAATCTTAATATTTTGATGAAAGATCTGACTGATAAATAGGTGCAGTAAGCTAAGTTTTATATTCTCTTTCTATACATCCTTCTCCCCCCAAATTAAATGTGAGTGTCCTGCAGGCCCCTGGATTATTTCCTATGTTTAAATATATGAATAGTTTATGATATAAAGAAATAAGAGCAAGTTCAGAATTTTCACTGACTCCTCTCACCAAATTTTTGCCATCTCACTACTGATAGTAATGAATGAATGAAAATACTAAGCTATAGAAGATGTGACTTTCAGTAAAATGATTACTAAGTAGATCCAAGAATCCAATGGACCAACTGTATGCTGAATTTGGGGCTAGGACTCCATTTCTTATCTAACCTCAACTTTTCCCACTCAAACAATTGAACCAGGTGACATGTTAGGATTTGAGTATCAACAGAAAGTCAGACCCTTCATCCATCATCATCTATCTATCTATCATCTATCTATCTCTCATCTATCTAATCCATCATCTATCATCTATCTGTCATCATCTAGCTAGCTAGCTATCTAATCTATCATCTATCTACCTATACCATATCACCACTGGCATCTAATAATGTTATGTTCTGTTAACCATCACCAAAACCCTAAAATAAAATCCACTTGGTTATCATAATTCCAATTTCCCTGCCTTCTACCATCTGGCCTCTATTGCATAATGGTTCCATCATCGCAATTATAATCAATAAACCACTTTCATGACCACTTCTCATTGTATCAACCTTAGCCTGCAGAAGTGAGCCATCACTGAATTTTGCAGTGATGTTTGTATGTAAATTTCTGATCCACTGATCTGATTTACTCTTGTATCCTCTGGGCTTTTCCATGGAACAGAACCCTCTGGTGGATATCCTGGTCTTATAGAATGGGTAGTTTAGTCTGGGTATTCCAAGAAACAACACCAAGACCAAATTAAACATGCAGGTATTTTATTATGGGAAATTCCTCTAGGGAGAAAATGGGGATGGGATTTTAGAAGGTAAGGAGCTGAAAGAACAGATGCAAATCTGACCCTGAGGGAAGGAAAGAAGAAAATAAGGTTGGATAGAAATGTCCTTCACTGTCATGCAGTCTCAGAAAAGGTTGACAAGACTCTGGGATCTTCAAGCCAAATCAGCCACTTAGAACAGTCATACCTCTCTCAGGAATGGGCCTTCCCCTATGCCACATTCAGTCATTGGCTAGTAACAACCTGTGGCAAGTAAACTTGAAGATATAGCAACTAGGACATGTTATCAATTATAACCCCTAAAATCTGAGGTCCATGATACATATCCTCATGGTCATCTCAGTCAATTTTTTATACAAGGCATATCTTCTCTGCACAATTTCTAGACTCAGCTCTTCCATGGTTTCTGTGGGCCTTTCTTCCTGAAGGGAAACTCAGAAGTGGAAGCATAGTGAGTGATATGAACTCCCTGCAGTTGGTCTCAGGACCACCACTTGTACTCATATTCTTTCTCTTCCACAATCTATTATAAACTTCCTGACCCTTATATAATAGTTTAGTTGGTGGTTTATTTGTCAATATGATCCAAATCTTCATTTCTAAAGCATCTGAACCCTTTAAATCATGTCTTCTCAATTTGAAGTTACTGCTTGTGTCTACTGTCATTTACTATGAAACGTGGGAATGTCAGGATGCACCCAAAGTGATCATCTGGATTCAAAACATATTCTTTTCTGCCCTCAAAGTGAAAATCAACCCTCCTTTTTACTGTTGACCATGGTCAATTAACTTTGCCAATATAGGAATACCTCTTCTTGTCTGCTAGTCTCTGGGTACAAGAAATTCATAGTGAACCGGTAGCAACTGGAGCATGTAGTTTCAATGGGAACTTTTCTGTGTTGCCTGGCAAGTGTGTGCTGCCTTTTGGGTCCAGAAACTCCATCCCTACAGAGTCCAGACTTGTGGTGATAGGAGACAAAAATTCTCCATTGAGTCACTGGAAATGATGATAAGTGGGGCATGTTTCTACTCATTGGTTCATTGCTCCATATATGCTTCTTTTTGGGGATACAACACCATGTGAGAATCTGATTTTATAAATACATTGTGACCTAAAAGATAACACTTCATAAATCCTGAGTGCTTTCTCTGAGCTGTCATTTCAATTGCACAATTAGAAGGTCATCCCAGCTTTCAATAAGCCCAGCTGCCTCAGGGTGCTGCAACATGTCATAGGACCAGTTGATTCTACTCCCACACTTCTTTTGCTGTGAAGAGGTCCCCTGATTGAATGTTATGAGGTGTAAAATGCAGTAAGTACTCTACTAATAATTCTGGTTGAAGCTCTGCCAATTGGAAAGGCAAATATATACTAGGAATAGGTATCTATTCCTATTAAAATGAATTGCTGACCCTTTTGTAGACACTCCTGCATGGATGCATTGTGACACTTCTGTGGTGGCTGATGACAAAAACTGGCTCATTTCACTTTATCTATTTGGCTGTTTAGTGCTTTCTCTGTGGTGTATACTGTCATACCTCCTTTTCTCTAATCTTGCAACATTTTCTTTTTCAGATGCTTAACCAGTTAGTCAGTCATTTGGTCACTGGTCAGGCCCAGACTTTGTCATTACAGATGTGCTTTAGATGATCATTACATCATCTTTGAAATTTACCCACTCCAATTACTAAATCCTAAGTTTGGTGTTCAGCTTCTTTTTCCTCTTTTTGTAAACTACCCAAGAAAGCCTCTGGCCTTCTTAATTACTTTACAGTTGTTTGTTAAGCTTTTCATTGTCCTTGTGTAGAGCATCACTAAAACTTAACAGGCAGCCTACTCTATTCTCTTTTTATGCAACTTCTTTATCTCCTCCTCCTCTCATTCACTTACAACCCCATACTTTCCCAATGCCTATATCATTGCACAGACCAGGGTATTCTCTTTTCTTGGGACATTCCCTCAAATCACCACCTGTGAAAGCTTTAGCAATTGAGCTGCACTTTTCTACTTCACATAACCCCTCACATATTGTCTTCATTGTCAGGCAGATGAGCCACCAAGGCCTGGAATTCTATCTTACTCCCTGAACTTTGGTGTCAGGTTTGTCCTTTGGAAAGGAGATGCTGAAATACAGCTAAGAGTATACAAGGTTTATGAGGGATTATACCTGAAAAAAAGAAAAGGGAGAAAGCAAGTTTGGGAGGAGGAGCTATTGGGTCATGAATAGATTTGAGATAGTTTCTGCTAGATCAAAGGAGAACTTTGCATCCAAGATTGCTCATAAAAGGAGTGTCACATTTGCTTTAATGGCCAGGTGCTTGTACTTCAGTCCTGTTTGGTCACTGGCTAGGGCCACCCCTAGAGGAGTGCAATTTACACTCAAAAGCAGAGGTAAACCAAAAGGAGGTAAGAGGCTGTTGACTAGACACATTTCTACCAGTTGGCTAAAAAGGCCCTTCTCGAGAAGGATTTGGTCAATGAATTTCTGTCTGTGATAAGTAAACTGTCACAGTTTATATGGCCAGGAAGTAGAGACTCCTCAGAAGTTTAAGAAAATGCTTGATAACTCTGATATTCATATGAATAAATAATCAATACAAAAAAAAACTCATAAAGTAAGCCTGGTTTTACACTTCTGTTCAAATCCAATATTTATTTAATCTATGGATGCTTTTAACCAATTATGCACTGTCAGCCTGACAAAATTATAACCATTGCTTGTCTTAGAATAAATTTCTCATTTCATTCTAAATATGTAATAACATATTATGGCTTTAGAAAATATAACAAAATGATGTAGCTCCGAGATGATTATATTTTCTGGTAATCAATTGGCATGCATTATTATAAATCATCTGTGTTTTTCAACAGGAAAAGATTTTTAGGGCAATAACTCAGTGTTTGAAAAAATAATTGGAAAATTTTTATTTTTTTTATTTATAGTGAACTTAAATATTCATTCTCCTTTGCTGTCACCATTTTTAAGAGGTTATTATTTCATATAGTTTCATCAACATATAAATTTATGAATTTATACATTCTAAAATATAAATGATTTAATGGAGATTAGAATTATTCACTAATTGTTTTTCAATCTTTATTATCTCAGTCAAAACTTTTTAAATAAGTTACATATAATTTTAATGCTTCAGTTTTTCAATTTACTAAATGCAGGTAATAAACTTCTCTCTCAATACTGCTGAGCTCTATGCTGAAATGAATCACTGTCCTACATATAACATTTTAATGTGTCTATTTTCCTTCCTATCCCTTTGTCTTTCATATAAGCATGAGTCCTTAGATTTGTCAATATAGACTGGAGAGAATGAAGGTAAGTCATTTTAAGAAACTCTGTAGCATCACTCTTTACTTCTTTTCTGTTCCCTACCTATGTGCATGGTATGAGAGTTGGGGTTGAAAGAGAAGAAAAATGAAGTTTAAAGGTTTTATAAGAATTATTAATTTGGCATTGTTTTTCTATGTTCATTGCTATTGTACTGGATATTTTATTGTCTGGATAATCAAATAAAGAATGTTTCATCTTGCTTTCTGTTAGTCAAGATGTTTCAATTATGATTCTGAAGCTATCTTCTAGGAAAGGACATTTGTATTTTTTTAAGGCAACATATAGAATATAGCAGTTAAGAAAGAGGAAAGGAAAGAAACTCCAACTGTCTTCAAGATATGTATTAAAGCAGATAGATATGCAATATGAAGTTATACTGGATCGATTTTTTATGGCCTGTTTAAAATTACATTTTAGCTTACTAGTATAAATGTGGTGATTTTTTTAAGAAACATAACAAGTGATAAGTAATCTTTGGTCTTAATAAACTTTACTATTTTAAAACCAGAAATCTGTAATTTCCAAATAAATAATCTTTATTTAAAAATTGGATTTATTTCTCTATTCACAAAATTTATTCCTGCTCCATGTTCACCTACGTTCATTGACACGATGCCAGTAAAACTGATTTTTGTTTCAAAATCTAACTATAGATGATATGATATTTATTTAATTTTTGTGTTTACTTACAGAACTAAATGACTTATTGTTTGGTCTTAAAGTATCCAAAGAAACAAGACAAAAATTTTACAGTTATTGTAGGGATTAAATCATTTAAAAAAAAATAAAAATAGGTCAACTACAATGTTCAAGATCCTAAGTCAAGTGCTGAGAAGATTAAGATGAATAAGACCAAACCTAAGACCTACAATCAATCAGAGGAAGTGGATATGTAACTAAGGAGAGTAAATTATAAAAATCTTAGGCATTGGTGGCAAATGCACCTGACATTAAATGCTTGTTTACCATTAATCATCTCTGTGATTTTGAGCAGCTTTATTCAACTCTCAAAGCCTCATTTAATTATCTGCAAAACTGACATAATGCATTAGTCCATATGTGCAGAATTACCACTGATTTAAATGAAATTATTTATTTAAAGTGGCTAGTGCCTGCCAATTGTAGGTTCTCGATAAGTGCCGTATTTTCCCTAGACTATAACATGACTTAATATACAATTTCTATAATAAGACACTCTGCAAATGCTGCTGGGTGCAGAGAAGGGAATAAATGATTCATCATTAGGTTGATAGGAATGTCTTCATAGTAGAAATATAATTTTGCAAGTTGGAAAATGGGTTAAAGAGGTTTCAGAAAGACAGTATGGTTGGAAGCAATAAGGCAGGGGGTAAATAAAATGATGAATCAGTGGGGCAGGGTTTGTTGGGCAGGTAATGAGAGACAAGACTGAAAAGGCCAGGTTACTGACTGGAATCACCAATAATGACAGTCATTTAGAAAGTCTCTGAGTGAATCAGAATGAAAATATCTAATTCTAATGAGAATTTTAAGTTTGATCAATAGCAAGCCATGTTTCTCATCAGTTCTCCGGCTATCAGTTATCTCTATTGTTCTTCCATTGGACAAGTTTGGTCTTATTTCTTCTGCTACCTCATCCTCTCTCTGCTTCCTTCTATGTCAACTTTGTTCTGTGCCTTCTGGAAGCCAATTACACCAAACAAATTGCCTTATATCCTTCCAATAGTCATTGAGCCCTCTAAAACCCATGTTTATTAGATACTTACATGTTCAACTCCAGTACTCTTTGATTTCATTTTAAATCAGCAACACAGTGCATGCACACACTTTAGACTTAATCTTTTTGATTATAAACAAATGTTTAAGTGCATTTGAATGTTTTAACCCCACTCTTTGGATGATTAATTAGTAATATATTTAAAAACATATATGCAGATAGTACTGAAAATCTAAAGAATTTAAAAATAAACAGGGGTGCCTTGGTGGCTCATTTGGTTAAGTGTCCAACTCTTGATCTCAGCTCAGGTCTTGATCTCAGGGTTGTGAGTTCAAGCCCTGCATTGGGCTCTATGTTGGGCATGGAGTATACTTAAAAAAGGAAAATGAAAAAGAAAAAGAACAAAAAGGTATACCACCTGAAAATTTGGTAAAATTCCTTCCAGATATTTTTGTTGTTCGCTTTTATAACCTATTCTAAATAATATAGCAAAATACATAATATGATATAATTCTGTATAACTTTAATTTTCATACATTTCTATCATATTTTCATTAAGAATTGAATTATATGAAACATTCCAGTTGTGACCGGATTTTCCATTTAATGATTTTTTTAAAGATCTTATTTATTTATTTGGGGGGGGAGCATGAGTGAGGGAGGAGGTAAGGGAGAAGCAGACTCCCCGCTGAGCGGGAGTCAGATGCAGGGCTGGATTCTAGGATCCTGAAGTCATGGCCTGAGCTGAAGGCAGATGCTTAACCAGGTTCCCCCTAATGATTTTTTTTTGTATACATTTTTCTATGTCAATTAACATAGATTTACAACATCATTTTACAGCCTACATAATTTCCCATTCTTTTTGTATACTATAAGATAACACGTGTTCAAGTAAATTAATTCCATTTTTTAAAAAATTCATACAAAATTGGGTCACAATCCCTACCTGTATTTCTCAGTGAATATCTATGCTTATATATACAAATCCAATAAGTTTCTTCAAATTCAGCTGGTCATATTTTATCATTTATCTTATAAACAGTGATAGCTTTAAACGATATATTGTGATTCTGAGATTTTTTATGATCCTGAGCACTTGTTTACTATCTCAGAGAATGGTATGTATTTTGAATATTTATTTATTTGTTTTTAAATTTTGATAATACAAAAACAAATAGCCAAACCAATGCAAAAAGATTGATAAAATATTGAAATTATAAGGAAAAGATCAAACTACTAGTTTGAGATAAAACTGTATTAAATATGTAACTGGTAGGGGACTCTGGGTGGCTCAGGTGACTAAGTGTCTGCCTTTGGCTCAGGTCACGGGTCCCAGTGTCCTGGTATCAAGCTCTGCATCAGGATCCCTGCTCAGTGGAAAGCCTGCTTCTCCCTCTCCTTCTCCCTCCGCTGCTCCCCCTGCTTGTGTTCCCTCTCTTTCTGTGTCTCTCTCTGTCAAATAAATAAATAAAATCTTTTTAAAAATTTGCAACTGGCAATAAAAACAAAGAAAGACTAGTACTTAAAATGAAGAGTAATAGCTTATAGAATTAATCCAGTTAAAGTATTGGATACGAGTATTTATGTGTAGCCAATGTATCATTAAGTAAAAATTCAGATTAAAGAAAGCTGGGTTTTCAAGAGTGGCTTAAAAGTATAAGCTTATTTAACTCATATAAGAAATATACCAGTACAGAGATATTATAGTTGATGAAGTATGTCACCAAAGACTTAGATTTCTTCTTTATGTTTCATCATGCATATAACTTAGTTTTTGTCCTTGGAGAATGTAAATGGAATAAGTGGAGGAGTAGAATTTGTATTATGAAAGGAAAGCCTTCCTCTAAAATGCCTACCAGACTTGTGCTTATATTTCATTGGTGAGGAATATGTCACAAGGGTCATTTTTACCTGAAAAAGAGGTTGGGAGGTCAAATAGGTTTAGCTGGGTATGTTTTCATACCCAATCAAAACCAAGGTGCTCTTAGCAAGCAAAACAGAAACAAGTGTGTGTAACAAACTAGAGTAGCTCTATCTCTAGAATATAAATTAAACTTCTAGTTAAAATATTTTCACAAAGAAAATTCTATACTCAGATGGATTTACTGGTGAATTATAACAAATGTTTAAGGAAAAATTACCAATTTTATAAAATCTCCTCCAGAAAATTGAGGAGGAGGGAATACACAGCTAATCTTATGAGGCCAAAATTATCCTGATATTAACATCAGGCACAGGCATTACAAACAAAGAATACTATAGAACAATATCCCTCATAAACATAGAGGGAAAAACTTCTAATTTTTAGAAAATTAAATCAAACAATATATAAAAATATTCCTAAATCATTGTCAATTTGGGCTTATCCCAGGAATTCAAAGTGAAAGTCTGAACGCTTTCCCTAAAGATAAGAAACAAGCCAAGGATGACTGTTCTCAACACTTCTGTTTATGAACATACAGGAGTTTCTAGCCAATGCAATAAAATAAATAGATAATAGACAGATATAAATTGGAAAGACAAAAGACATAAGAAAGAAATAAGACATAAAAATTGACCATCTATGTAGGAAATTTTATGAAATCTCCAAAGTAGCTACTAGACCTAGTAAATGAATTTATCAGGGTTGCAGGCCTCAAGATCAACTACAAAAAAGCAATTGTGTTTCTATATCCTAACAATGATCCACAACAACTGGAAAGAAAATATACAAATTAAAAAGCGAATTACAATATTATGAACGAATATGAAATATTAAAAATAAAACTGACAGTAAATGAAAGAACGGTACAACTGAAAGCTGTAAAACATTACTGAGAGAAATTAAAGAATACATAAATGGAAGGACATATGGTGCTTAAGAATCAGAAGACTTGTTATTTTTAAGATGTCAAATTCTTCCCAAATTGATCTACACTTTTTTTTAAAAAGATTTTTTTTTGTTTATTTGAGAGAGAGCACAAGCGGGGAGGAAAAAGAGAAGGAGACTTCCCGCTGAGCAGGGAGCCTGATGTGGGGCTAAATCTCAGGACCCTGGGACCATGACCTGAGCTGAAGGCAGATGCTTAACCAACTGAGCCACCCACGCACCTCTTGATCTCCAGATTTAACTCCATTTCAATAAAAATTCCAGCAGGATTTTTAAAAAAATTATAAGCTCAATCTAAAATTTATATGGAAATACAATATATCTAGAACAATCTAAATAACTTTTAAATAAGAACAATGTTGGAAGACACATTATCTCACTTTAAGACTTTTCAAAGCTGTAATAATAAACAAAAGTGAGTAGTAGAGTCAGACAATTTGATTTATGGACCAATTATGAATCTTCAAGGTATGAAGCCCAGTGAATCTCACAGATAATTTTTATAAGATCCACATTGTAGAGACAAAGCAAATAGCAGGAAAATGAGAAAAATTTAGAAAGTAGTAGCAGAAAGAGTTGGTGGGGTAGAGACAATTACTTTAAAAAGAACAATTAGCATATAATGTATTATTTGTTTCAGAGGTACAGGTCTGCGATTCAACAGTCTCACACAATTCACAGTGCTCATCATAGCACATACCCTCCCCAATGCCTATCACCCAGGCGCCCCATCCAAAAAAAAAAAGAAAAAAGAAGATAGCAGAGAGGGAAAAATGAAGGGAGGGAAATCGGAGGGGGAGATAAACCATGAGAGACTATGGACCCTGAGAAACAAACTGAGGGTTCTAGAGGGGAGGGAAGTGGGGAATGCATTAGCCTGGTGGTGGCTATTAAAGGGGGCACATACTGAATGGAGCACTGGGTGTTATATGCAAACAATGAATCATGGAACACTACATCAAAAACTAATGATGTAATGTATGGTGATTAACATAACATGATAATGGGACGCCTGTGTGCCTCAGTTGGTTAAACGACTGCCTTCAGCTCAGGTCATGATCCTGGAGTCCCGGGATCGAGTCCCGCATTGGGCTCCCTGCTCAGCGGGGAGTCTGCTTCTCCCTCTGACCATCTTCCCTCTCGTGCTCTCTCTCATTCTCTCTCTCTCTCAAATAAATAAATAAAATCTTAAAAAAATAACATGATAAAATAAAAAAAAAACAACAATTAGGGGCACCTGGGTGGCTCAGTCATAAGCGTCTGCTTTCAGCTCAGGTCATGATCCCAGAGTCCTAGGATTGAGCCCCGCATCGGGTTCCCTGCTCAACAATATGCCTGCTTCTTTCTCTCCCACTCCCCCTGCTTGTGTTCCCTCTCTTGCTGTCTCTCTCTGTCAAACAAATAAATAAAATATTAAAAAAATAAAAATAAAAACAATTAGACTGCCTTTTGTTTACAACTTGAAGTTAATAGAGATGAACAACTAAAATGAGGGAGAAAAAATATGACAATATCACTACTCTCAAAAACAGATGATAGATGAAGATAAATGTAGAAAAAATGAGACATATAAAAATATGAATGAAATATGACAAGAAAATTCAAATAGAATAGCAATCAGAATAAATGGTTAAACATTCCAGTTAAGAGAAAGAGGCTATGTCCAAAAGTTTAAAAATATAATGGTGGGGTGCCTGGGTGGTTCGGTGGTTAAGCATCCAAGTCTTGGTTTTGGCTCAGGTCATGTACATGAGACTGGAGACCAGCCTCAGGCTCCGTGCTCAGTGGGGAGTCTTCTTGATATTCTCTCTCTCCCACTCTCTCTGCCCCTTCCCCTCTTTCTCTCTAAAATAAATAAATAAATAAATAAATAAATAAATAAATAAATAAATAAATCTTTTTAAAAAAGAAATAATTAAAAATCAAATTGTATGTTATTTATAAAGAAAACATTTTATTTTATTTTAAAGATTTTATTTATTTATTTGAGAGAGAGAGAATGAGAGATAGAGAGCACAAGAGGGAAGAGGGTCAGAGGGAGAAGTTGGCTCCCCGCTGAGCAGGGAGCCCGATGTGGGACTCGATCCCGGGACTCCAGGATCATAACCTGAGCCGAAGGCAGTCGCTTAACCAACTGAGCCACCCAGGCGCCCAAAGAAAACATTTTATTCACATACTGATAAAAGTTAAATCTACAAGAAATATATAAAAATTTTAAAACTCTACTAAAATAAGAATTTAGCATGTAAAGCATATAGATAATATAGTGGACAATTTTAATACACTTCTCTGTAATTGATAGATTTATTAGCCAAAGGTTAATTTGTTTATCCATTTACCTGTTGTTGAATATTTGAGTTGTTTCTACTTTGGAGCTATTGCAAATAAAGCTGCTATGAAAATTGATGAATAAATCTTGAGTGAGCATATGCTTTCATTATTATTATTCTTAAAAAGTTCCGAAACACCTTGACACTAAAAGCCACAGATTATATATCTTTAGATTAGTTTAAGTTAAATCAGCTTAAAAACTGTTAAGTGGCAACTTGAGGAGAGAAATCAGGCCCACCTGATTCAAAAGCCAAGTACCTTCCATTAGGGAAATCACTTCATTAAGGAGGAAAATGCTGAAACATGACTTAAAATACACTTACTAATTGAAAGATGCTGATAATGTCAGTGAAACTTATACTTTCTTAACCTTTGTAGAGACAGCAGCATATTAGTGGTTAAGAGTTGTAGGTTTGATATGAGATTTCCTGGGTTCAAATTATTGTTCCATCACTTTCTGACTATATACTCTGGGGAATTACATGATAATTTTCTCATCTTTTCTTCTTTTTGTTTTGTTTTGTTTTCTCATCTTTTTAATGGCAGTAGTAATTGTATCCACTTTGTAAGAGTTTACTGAGGATAAAGTAAGTTAGAATGAAATATTTAGAGTGGTAGTTTTCTTTCTTTCCTTCTTTCCTTTTCTTTTTCTTCCTTCCTAACTTCCTTCCTTGCTCCCTTCTTTAGAAATTTCTTTCTACTTGATTTCCTATATATTCAGAATCCATTTTTTTAAACATAGCATTTTAATTCCAGGTTAGAAGCTTGCATGAGCATCAAGAAATGAATTATCCCTACATATGATATATTTAACATATTTGTTAACTATTAAAATTGAAGCTTTGAGATATCTAATTGAGTTAATCTAAAGATTAGGTGACTCAAACTAAAATATATATTGACATAATTTATGTCTATAGAAGCATATATAAGATAAAGTTTAATTTACATAACAAGCGAGATTAATATTTTCACTATTATAACTTCATATTTAGCTTTTCCACTATTCATTTTTTTAAAAGATTTTATTTATTTATTTGACAGAAAGAGAGACAGCGAGAGAGGAAACACAAGCAGGGGGAGTGGGAGAGGGAGAAGCAGGCTTCACGCTGAGCAGGGAGCCTGATGTGGGGCTCCATCCCAGGACCATGGGATCATGACCTGAGCGAAAGGCAGACACTTAATGACTAACCCACTCAGGCGCCCCTCCACTATTTATTTTCTTTTATTTATTTATTTTTTAAAATTTTTTAGTTATGTTAATCACCATACATTATATCATTAGTTATTAATGCAATGTTCCATGACTCATTGTTTGTGCATAATACCCAGTGCTCCACGCAGAACGTGCCCTCTTTAATACCCATCACCAGGCTAACCCATCCCCCGACCCCGCTCCCTTCTAGAACCCTCAGTTTGTTTTTCAGAGTCCATCATCTCTCATGGTTCTTCTCCCCCTCCAATTTCCCCCCTTCATTCTTTCCATCTGCTATCTTCTTCTTCTTTTTTTTCTTAACATATATTGCATTATTTGTTTCAGAGGTACAGACTTGTGAGTCAACAGTCTTGCACAATTCACAGCGCTCACCATAGCACATAACCTCCCCAAGGTCTATCACCAAACCACCCTCTCCCTCCCACCCCCGACCACTCCAGCAACCCTCAGTTTGTTTCCTGAGATTAAGAATTCCTCATATCAGTGAGATCATATGATACATGTTTTTCTCTGATTGATTTATTTCACTCAGCATAACACCCTCCAGTTCCATCCATGTCATTGCAAATGGCAAGATCTCATTTCTTTTGATGGCTGCATAATATTCCACTGTGTATATGCACCACTTCTTTATCCATTCACCTGTCAATGGACATTTGGCTCTTTCCACAGTTTGACTATTGTGGACATTGCTGCTATAAACTTTGGCGTGCATGTACCCCTTCGGATCCCTACATTTGTAGCTTTGGGGTAAATACCCAGTAGTGCAATTGCTGGATTGTGTGGTAGCTCTATTTTCAACTTTTTGAGGAATGTCCATACTGTTTTCCAGAGTGGATGCACCAGCTTACATTCCCACCAACAGTGTAGGAGGTTCCCCTTTCTCCACATCCCCGCCAACATCTGTCCTTTCCTGACTTGTCAATTTTAGCCATTCTGACTGGTGTGAGGTGGTATCTCATTGAGGTTTTGATTTGGATTTCCCCGATGCCGAGTGATGTTGAGCACTTTTTCATGTGTCTGTGGCCATTTGGATGTCTTATTTGGAAAAACGTCTGTTCATGTCGTCTGCCCATTTCTTGATTGGATTATTTGATCTTTGGGTGTTGAGTTTGATAAGTTCTTTATAGATTTTGGATACTAGCCCTTTATCTGATATGTCATTTGCAAATATTTTCTCCCATTCTGTCAGTTGTCTTTTGGTTTTGTGGACTGTTTCTTTTGCTGTGCAAAAGCTTTTTATCTTGATGAAATCCCAATAGTTCATTTTGGCCCTTGCTTCCCTTGCCTTTGGTGATGTTTATAGAAAGAAGTTGCTGCGGCTGAGGTCGAAGAGGTTGCTGCCTGTGTTCTCCTTTAGGATTTTGATGGACTCCTGTCTCACGTTTAGGTCTTTCAACCATTTGGAGTCTATTTTTGTGTGTGGTGTAAGGAAATGGCCCAGTTTCATTCTTCTGTATGTGGCTGTCCAATTTTCCCCACACCATTTGTTGAAGAGATTGTCTTTTTGCCATTGGACATTCTTTCCTGCTTTGTCAAAGATGAGTTGACCATAGAGTTGAGGGTCCATTTCTGGGCTCGTTATTCTGTTCCATTGATCTTTGTGTCTGTTTTTGTGCCAGTACCATACTGTCTTGAAGATGACAGCTTTTTTTTTTTTTAAGGTTTTATTTATTTATTTGAGAGAGAGAGAATGAGAGAGAGCACGAGAGGGAAGAGGGTCAGAGGGAGAAGCAGACTCCCTGCTGAGCAGGGAGCCCGATGTGGGACTCGATCCTGGGACTCCAGGATCATGACCTGAGCCGAAGGCAGTCGCTTAACCAACTGAGCCACCCAGGCGCCCGAAGATGACAGCTTTGTAATAGAGCTGGAAGTCTGGAATTGTGATGCGGCCGACTTTGCTTTTCTTTTTCAAAATTCCTCTGGCTATTCGGGGTCTTTTCTGGATCCATACAAACATTAGGATTATTTGTTCCATTTCTTTGAAAAAAGTGGATGGTATTTTGATGGGGATGGCATTGAATGTGTAGATTGCTCTAGGTAGCATTGACATCTTCACAATATTTGTTCTTCCAATCCATAAGCATGGAACGTTTTTCCATTTCTTTGTGTTCCTCAATTTCTTTCATGAGTATTTTAGAGTTTTCTGAGTACAGATCCTTTGTCTCTTTCGTTAGATTTATTTCTAGGTATCTTATGGTTTTGGGTGCAATTGTAAGTGGGATTGACTCCTTAATTTCTCTCTCTTCTGTCTTGTTCTTGGTTTATAGGAATGCCACTGATTTCTGTGCGTTGATTTTATATCCTGGCACTTTACTGAATTCCTCTTCTAGCAGTTTTGGGGCGGAGTCTTTGGATTTTCCACATAAAGTATCATATCATCTGCAAAGAGTGAGAGTTTGACTTCCTCCTTGCCGATTTGGATGCCTTTGATTTCTTTTTGTTGTCTGATTGCTGTGGCTAGGTCTTCTAATAGTGTGTGGAATAGCACTGGTGATAGTGGATATCCCTGCCGCGTTCCTGACCTTAGGGGGAAAGCTCTCAGCTTTTCCCCATTGAGAATGATATTTGCTGTAGGTTTTTCATAGATGGCTTTTATGATATTGAGGTAGGTACCCTCTATCCTTATACTCTGAAGAGTTTTGGTCAAGAAAGGATGCTGTAGTTTGTCAAATGCTTTCTCTGCATCTATTGAGAGGATCATATGATTCTTGTTCTTTCTTTTGTGAATATTTTGTATCACGTTGATTGATTTGTGGAT
Organism: Eumetopias jubatus; assembly: GCF_037043125.1. Lineage (NCBI taxonomy): Eukaryota > Metazoa > Chordata > Mammalia > Carnivora > Otariidae > Eumetopias > Eumetopias jubatus. Next base: position 79,088,134 of record NW_028274819.1, read on the forward strand.
GTTGAACCAACCTTGCAGCCCAGGAATAAATCCCACTTGTCATGGTGAATAATCCTTTTAATGTACTGTTGGATCCTATTGGCTAGTATTTTGGTGAGAATTTTTGCATCCATGTTCATCAAGGATATTGGTCTGTAATTCTCCTTTTTGATGGGGTCTTTGTCTGGTTTTGGGATCAAAGTAATGGTGGCCTCATAAAATGAGTTTGGAAGTTTTCCTTCCATTTCTATTTTTTGGAACAGTTTCAGGAGAATAGGTATTAATTCTTCTTTAAATTTCTGATAGAATTCCCCTGGGAAGCCATTTGGGCCTGGGCTTTTGTTTGATGGGAGATTTTTGATGACTGTTTCAATTTACTTAGTGGTTATAGGTCTATTCAGGTTTTCTATTTATTCCTGATTCAATTTTGGTAGTTGATACATCTCTAGGAATGCATCCATTTCTTCCAGGTTATTCAATTTGCTGGCATAGAGTTGCTCATAATATATTCTTATAATTTTTTGTATTTCTTTGGTGTTGGTTGTGATCTCTCCTCTTTCATTCATGATTTTGTTGATTTGGGTCATTTCTCTTTTCTTTTTGATAAGTCTGGCCAGGGGTTTATCAATCTTGTTAATTCTTTCAAAGTACCAGCTCCTAGTTTCGTTGATCTGTTCTACTGTTCTTTTGGTTTCTACTTCATTGATTTCTGCTCTGATCTTTATTATTTCTCTTCTCCTGCTCGGGTTAGGCTTTATTTGCTGTTCTTTCTCTAGATCCTTTAGGTGTAGGGTTAGGTCATGTATTTGAGACCTTTCTTGTTTCTTGAGAAAGGCTTGTATTACTATATACTTTCCTCTCAGGACTACCTTTGCTGCATCCCAAAGATTTTGAACAGTTTTGTTTTCATTTTCATTGGTTTCCATGACTTTTTAAATTCTTCTTTAATTTCCTTGTTGACTCATTCATTCTTTAGTAGGATGCTCTCTAGCCTCCATGTATTTGAGTTCTTTCTGACTTTCCTCTTGTGATTGAGTTCTAATTTCAAAACATTGTGGTCTGAAAATATGCAGGGAATAATCCCAATCTTTTGGTACCAGTTGAGACCTGATTTGTGACCTAGGATGTGATCAATTCCGGAGAATGTCCCATGGGCACTAGGGAAAAATGTGTATTCCGTTGTTTTGGGATGGAATGTTCTGATTATGTCTGTGAAGTCCATTTGGTCCAGTGTGTCATTTAAAGTCTTTATTTCCTTGTTGATCTTTTGCTTAGATGATCTGTCCATTTCAGTCAGGCGGGTGTTAAGGTCCCCCACTATTATTGTATTTTTGTCAATGTGTTTCTTTGCTTTTGTAATTAATTGGGTTCTATAATTGGCTGCTCCCATGTTAGGGGCATAGATATTTACAATTGTTAGATCTTCTTATGGGATAGACCCTTTAAGTAGGATATTGTGTCCTTCCTCACCTGTTATTACAGTCTTTGGTTTAAAATCTAATTTGTCTGATATAAGAATTGCCACTCCAGCTTTCTTTTGGTGTCCATTAGCATGGTAAAATCGCTTTCAATTTGGGTGTGTCTTTGGGTCTAAAATGAGTCTCTTGCAGCCAGCATATCGATGGGTCTTGTTTTTTAATCCAATCTGATAGCCTGTGTCTTTTGATTGGGGCATTTAGCCCATTTACCTTCAGGGTAAGCATTGAAAGATATGAATTTAGTGCCATTGTATTGCCTGTAAAGTGACTGTTACTGTATATTGTCTTTGTTCCTTTCTGGTCCATGCTGCTTTTAGGCCCTCTCTTTGCTTAGAGGACCCCTTTCAATATTTCTTGTAGCCTGGTTTTGTGTTTGCAAATTCCTTTAGTTTTTGTTTGTCCTGGAAGCTTTTTATCTCTCCTTCTATTTTCAATGACAGCCTAACTGGATATAGTATTCTTGGCTGCATATTTCTCTCGTTTAGTGCTCTGAAGATCTCATGCCAGTCCTTTCTGGCCTGCCAGGTCTCTGTGGATAGGTCTGTTGCCAATCTAATGTTTCTACCATTGTAGGTTACATATCTCTTCTCCCGAGCTGCTTTCAGGATTTTCTCTTTGTCTTTGAGACTCGTAAGTTTTACTATTATATGTCAGGGTGTTGACCTATTTTTATTGATTTTGAGATGGGTTCTCTGTGCCTCCTGGATTTTGATGCCTGTTTCCTTCCCCACGTTAGGGAAGTTTTCTGCTATAATTTGCTCCAATACACCTTCTGCCCCCTCTCTCTTTCTTCTTCTTCTGGGATCCCAATTATTCTAATCTTGTTTCCTCTTATCGTACTGCTTATCTCTCGAATTCTGCCCTTGTGTTCCAATTGTTTATCTCTCTTTTTCTCAACCTTACTTTCTATCATTTGGTCTTCTATATCGCTGATTCTCTCTTCTGCCTCATTTATCCTAGCAGTTAGTGCCCCCATTTTTGATTGCACCTCATCAATAGCCTTTTTGATTTCGACTTGGTTAGATTTTAGTTCTTTTATTTCTCCAGAAAGGGTTTCTCTAATAACTTCCATGCTTTTTTCAAGCCCCGCTGGTATCTTTAAAGTCATGATTCTGAACTCTAGGTCTGACATCACACTAATGTCCATATTGAGTAGGTCCCTGGCAGACGGTCCTACCTCTTGTTCTTTTTGTTGAGGTGATTTTTTTCATCTTGTCATTTTGTCCAGAGGAGAATAGATGAATGAGAGAAGAAAATGCTAACAGTTTAACAACATCCCCAGAAAATATACTCTATTCAAATCAGAAAAGACCTGAAACCAGGGGAAAAGAAAGGGAAAGAAAGAAAAAAGAAAAAGGAAAAAAAAAAGAAAGAAAATGATAAAAACAAACAAAAACGGAAAAAACAAAACAAAAAACCCCCAGAAATTGATCAGATGTGATCAGGCTGGTGCATAGATCCGTGCCACACACTCGATTTGGGGTGTATTTTAGTCTGTTAGAAGAAAGTGCCTCCTAAAATTTTTAAGAAAGAAAGACATATATGTAAAAAATAAAGGTTGATATGATGAAGGGATGGAAGATGACTGTAAAGATGAAAATTATAAATAAACTTAAAAAAGGAATTGATAAGATGTTTGAAAAAAGGAAGAAGAGGATTAAAGAAAAGGAAAGAAAGAAATAAAGGGGGGGGAGCGACTGTGATCAGGCAGGAGACTAGAACAAAGCCATACACTAGATATTAGGGTATATTTTTTTATGCTAGAAGAAACTGTATCTCAAAATTTTAAAGAGAGAACAACTTATATATATATCTGCCAAAAATAAGGGTAACTACTATGAAGGGATAGAATATGACTCTAAAATTGAAAAATAAAAATATTTTTTAAAAAAAGTGATTGATAAGATGTTGGTTGAAAAAGAAAAAGAAAAATTAAAAAAAACATTAAAAAAATTAACTTTGAAAGACTAATGAATCATGGTAAAAAAGCCATGAATTCTATGTGCAGTATTCCCCTAGCGCTAGAGTTCTGCCGTTCTCATTGATCGGTAAATTTGGTCTTGGCTGGCTGTTTGTGCTGATCTTATGGGAGAGGGGCCTGTTGCCATGGTTCCCATATGTCTTTGCTGGAGGCGGAATTGTCCCACCCTTGCCATCCGGGCTAAGCAAGCTGCTCAGGTTTGCTCTCGGGAGCTTTTGTTCCCTGCAATCTTTCTTTACAGCATTGGAGGATGACAGTGAAAATGGCAACCTCCCAATCTCCGCCCCAGAGGAGCTGAGAACTTGGGGCCCCATTACTCAGTGTGCCCCCAGAGAAAAGCAATCAGTCACTCCCATCTCCCCGGTCTCTGGCCGCACTCCATGCTTATCTGGCCTGTGACTGAGCATTTCTATCTCCCCACCCGACCCCGTGTGGAGTCTCCAAACCCAGCAGATCCCTGCAGTGCGCTCCTGCGCCGCTCCTCCCTGGGGGAGGAAGGGAGTCTCCCCGGCTCTGCCGCTTGTTGGGTCCCTGCTGTAGGGGCAGTGGTCCGACTGTTTCACTGATCACAGTTTATGGCAACCCCGAGCTGAGAACCCATGCCTCAGCTCTGTCTCTGCAGCCGGCTTCCCCGCTCCGATACCCAGGAGCTCTGCTACACTCAGGCACCCCTGGTCTTTCTGTGACCCCGAGGGTCCTGAAACCACAGTGTCCTGTGAGGGTTCCACCGCCAGCTTAGCCACTGGAGCGATGTCCCTCAGCGGAGCCAACTTCTAAAAGTTCCGATTTTGTGCTCCACTGCTCTATCACTTGCCAGAAGCAGCTGACGGAGGCCCTCTCTCCCGCTGTCTATCCTCCTGAATATCGCCTCAGATTCACTTCTCTGCACATCCTACCTTCCAGAAAGTGGTCGCTTTTCTGTTCAGAGAGTTGTTGCTATTCTTTTCTTCGATCTCCTGTTGAGTTCCTAGGTGTTCAGAATGGTTTGATCCCTGTCCAGCTGAATTCCTGAGACCAGACGAAATCCAGGTCTCCTACTCCTCCGCCATCTTGCTCCGCCCCTCCACTATTTATTTTAAAACATTTATTTCATAAGCAGTAATGTAAGACTTATTATGGGTTGGGGGACATATAAGTTATTGAGAACACAGGGGTGAGCGAATGTATGTGCTAAACCCACTGAAGCCAGGTAATCCATTAATTAAAACAAATTTCCAAAACATCTTGAAATTACTCAACTACTTCAATATTATTCAATATTTTGAATGAAAATTCAGGTTTGTTTATGATCTATGATAAATAGTTACCTGGATCATGTTGCAGAAAAAACAGCTTGATTCTATCTCTACACTAAAAGCAGCCTTTAGAAATCAGGACATTGAAAAAGTGTCAAAAACTATCTTATATCAAACAAGAAAGCATTTAAAACCATAGTCTCAGACAATAAAAAGTAGTCGATCTGTCATAAAAAGTGAGTATTTTGCCTCACTATATAACGTCCAGCGCTGCACATGGGATATTTAAAATGGTGCATGTTCCGTAAATATCTACTGAATGAACAAATGAAGGAAGAAATTTGTTGAGAGATGAATTTGACAGTGGACACATTATGGAGTAGATTTCTGGTTGTAGGCAAAGATATACTATTTTAGGATAAACATCCTGAGGATTAAAAACCAAAACGAAAACATCTACTTGGAATCAGCAGGTTGAGTGTTTAGTACAATTAGAAATTATCCATGGTCATTTCTTTACATTGGCAGGAAATGGGCCTGTTAGAGGAAATATTTACTCATACAAGTCTTGGGTGGAAAAAAATGATTAACAATTAGCTCTGCAGCAACTGTTCCTGATCAGTAGAAGAAACAATTGACAAACACATATTCTTAGGCATGAATCTGGGGCTAAGCACCTTCACTGTGAGCAGCAAAATTTTCCATTAGCCCTGAAATGAATCTTTCTCCCATAGTAGAGGCTTCACAAGAAAAAGAAAACATGTTTCTTGCTGACCAGTAAAGTAGCCACACTTTTCTTGTGTTCCCTTACAATTAATGTTCATATTGGTAGGCTCAGGAAAAGCCATTCAGATATAAATACAGCCATTCAGATATAAATAGTCACCAGAATGGAAATATCATGGATTCTCCAGATTTGTATATAAGAAAGAGGAGAAATGACTATGACAGATAAGAAAGAAAAACTATTCAGTTGACAAAAATAAGTAAATAAAAAGTGAAAAAGATTAAAAGTGTGGAAACCACACAGAAATGTTTATAAGTCTAAATTACCTAGATATACAGTGCCGAATATAAGGATTATATGTTGTTACATCAATAATACCCAAATTGTAGCTAATTAACCCCAATTAAATGTTTTGATGGAACTTCAAAATGGTTAAAATGAGTTCCTGTGTTAGTATGGGGATAGAATAAGGAAATACACATAATAATGGCAAACACATGACTAGCACATAGAAGTTGCTCCATATGTTCAATATGGTTTAGTGTAATACGAATTTGTGCATGTGTGTGTGTGGTACTTATATGTAGATATTGAAAGGAAGACAAAGTAATATCCCTTTTTAGATAGAATTAATTTTGAAACCAGACTAGAAACTCCATTTCAGTTATACAGTCCTTTGGATGTGGCAATAATTGGACTCCTTCTATTTTTCTTTCTATTTTATCTTCACTTAAAAAATGATACCCCTTTCTTAACATGGAAGATATTCCTTTGTTAAAATTTAAAAATCCAGGAACTGTCTGCTCCACTAATATGGTTTAAGCACACATTCCCCCCACCCCCTTGGGGGAGTTTCTATATCTTTATATTTCAAGATCTTAGATGCTTCTCTCAAGTTTCTCTATAGCTCTTAAGAATTATTTTTACCTTGTGTATGATCAAAAATTATTCTGTTCAAAAGTTTGAGTTAAAGCCTTTGCAGTTCTCTCAGCTTGCTGGTGATTATTGCTCAATAGCATTCACTTTCCTCCATCTCTTGTTCAATATAGCTTCTATTTTCTCCTCCAAAGAGGTTATAAATTTCTGCAATCCATTTTACCATACGTGAATCACATCAAACATGCCCCTGAGAGATTATGGTTCATCCTTTCTGACATCTGGGGGAGCATTCCAAAGCTAAGAATACAAATACAACACTGAAACTTTTTGAGTGAGGGGCTTGAAAATGCTATTTGATGATTTTTGTATTTCTCCTGAAAAGCACTAAAAGAATAACAATACTCATCCTACATCTATCTCATAAACCATTGCAGAGATTCATTAGATCATCTATGTAATGGGCTTTGAGCTCTTTAAAGAAAAATGTTCTGGGATCCTATTGCAGCTTTTCATCCCATGACCTTTCTATGACCTTTTACTGAAACTAGGATAGTTAATTATTAAAAAAAAAAAATCTCAAAAGGCAGCAGTGATAAGGAGAGGGTGTCATGCAACTTTTCCTTAAAAGTTCAGTATAAAACAGCAGGTATTTGGCCAATATTAGTTTTCTTCCCTGTGAGTTTTCTCTCCAATGAATACCTCAAACGTACCCTGCAGCTGTGTGCACACCGGCAGGTCTCACCTCAATGTGAGGGATTTTGCACTAATTTGGGACCTTACAAAAGCTGTGACTCTTCACTTCCAGACTCTAAATTCCATGCAGTGTATATACACTTAGTGCCCAGAACTACATGCTGCATGATGAAGTATAGAAGAGCTACACTATGATTTATGTGACATAAAATCTGCCACAAATTATTGGGGCTATATGAATAAACACACGGAACACAAACAAGACACTCATTTTAGATTCACAATGTCCATTCCCATAGAGTTGCAACAAATAATCTTTGAACATGTACCCCTGTCCTTGGAATATAGAAGGCACTTAATAAATACTCGGTGATTACTGACAGAAGCAGTGGAAGCTGTTCAAGATGGTGATATAGAAAGATGTTGAAATCACCTCCTCCCACTGACACAACAAATATACAGCTACAAATGGAAAAATTCCCTATGAAAAAGACCTGAAAACAAGCTAAACAGCATCACCACAACAACGGGTAAAAGGGCCACAATGAAAAGGGTAGGAGAGGCAGAAACAAGGTCTTACCAAAAACCCAGCCCCGTCCCCTGGAACAGTGACACATGACTGGGAGAGATATCACAAATACGGAACTTCTCTCTGAAGAGCAAGGGTTTGTGCCCTACATCAGGCATCCCTTGAGACCTGCACCAGAAAGATGAGCCCTCAAACTGTGTAGTTTGAAAACCAACAAGGCTTACATCCAGGACTGAGGGCTATAGGAAATTGGAGACTCAAAAATTCACTTGCTAATCTCTGCTTTAATAAAAATGGTGTTATCTTGGTAATAGATTTCTTCCTGAGCGTTATTGGCATGAGATTACCCCATTTCACCTAATTTGTTGACTTTATTGGCATAAAGTTTTTCATAATATTTCCTTATCCTTTTAATATTTGTAGGATCTGTCTCCTCTGGTAATCTTTGAACTATTCTCTATATTTTCTATGTGTACAAATGGAACCACAAAATAATGATAGTTATTCCCAATAATAAAATGTATATGTTGCCATATGCAATCAACTCACTTAGGCTCCTGCAGATCTCATTGTTGGGAATTAGCAAAGTGACCTTTTTTTTTCTCAAACCATTGTGGTTGGCCCTATAGGGAAAATGATGGAGAAAAATTTAAGATAGTATTTTTCCTTGATGCCACTGAGAAGGAGAATAAAGACCATCCTCTTTTCAGAAGATTCTAAGTAGCAAAGGCCCACACTCTACTGAAGATACTCAGAGAGCATAGGACATCAATCTATGAGTGTTGTACTAACATTTTCCCCTTCTTCGAAATCTTTCTCCCCACTTCTCTTCATCTCACACCACCATTTCCACCAAGTTTAGTATTTCATGGTCACTGGACTTAGATTAATGACCTGGCAGAAAATAATCCAGTTAGTTTGAATTTCCATTTCTTCAAACTTTTCCATTGAAGTCACATTTTTTGTGATATATTGGAGAAAATACATGTCTTCATATGGCAGGAGAAAGAGTGTATTTGTAGTGTTTGGCAAGACCCTCTTGATAATAAGTGAGAGAAATGGAGTTCTAAATATTTTAGACAAACATGGAGGGGGTTTTGAAAGTGTGAGAGAGTATATTGGCAATTAAGAACAGAGTACATCAATCAAAGTTCAATAAAAAGAGATTTAACTGGGTCTCAGGAAGTTGAATAATGTCAGCACTTTCTATATATTTTACCTGTGCTTCTTTCAATGGATCATTTTAATACTTTTCTCTCTGCAGGCTGGCTCCTCCCATATGGTAAGAAACATTGTCCCCAAGAGGTTTTTAACTTCACATCTCACAACATCTACTCAGATAGGATTGACCTACAGGCTGTTTAATGTCCAAGTTCAAAATTAACAGAAAATGCTCTGATTGGTCATAGGGTGATCCCAAGTAGGCTGGGGAAAGTCATGCCAAAAAACAAAGAAGAGCCTTATATTCTGGGGACCCATTAGCATAGGAATCAAGCTTAGGCCGACAGCATACAAAGAATATATAATACTGGTTTCTAACTCCAAGTATAAATAAGTTGAAATACACATTATGTGCACTTAATAAGGCATATGAGAAAATTAGGATTGCCTCTCTGACAATTCCTCTGTCCACAATTCTACACATATCAATTGTGGGGACATTTAATTTAGTATCTTTAGTGTTCCTTGAAGGTCCTCATTAGTCAGGTTTTACGCCATACTTGTTATCATGAGAACTCTTTCTCTGTCATGATACTTGTGTAAATTTAAGAATACCCCCTAATATCTATGATGCATGAGAAATTGATTATACAAAATTGATATGTCAATACCATTGATTTGTTGAAACTTAATTGACCATAGAATTGAGGGTCCATTTCTGGGTTCTCTGTTCTGTTCCATTGATCTATGTATGTTTTTGTGCCAGTATCATACTGCCTTGATGATGATGACTTTGTAATAGAGCTTGAAGTCCAGGAATTGTAATGCCACCAGTTTCAGTTTTCTTTTTCAACATTCCTTTGTCTATTTGGGGTCTTTTCTGGTTCCACACAAATTTTAGGATTATTTGTCCCAGCTCTGTGAAAAAAGTTGATGGTATTTTGACAGGGTTTGCATTGAATGTGTAGATTGCTCTAGGTAGCATAGACATTTTAACAACATTTGTTCTTCCACTCCATGAGCATGGAAAATTTTTCCATTTCTTTGTGTCTTCCTCAATTTCTTTCATAAGTGTTCTATACTTTTCTGAGCACAGATCTTTTGCCTCTTTGGTTAGGTTTATTCCTAAGTATCTTATAGTTTGGGGTGTAATTGTAAATGGGAGCAACTCCTTAATTTCTCTTTCTTCTGTCTCATTATTGGTATATAGCATTGCAACTGATTTCTGTGCATTGATTTTATATCTTTCCACTTTGCTGAATTCCTGTATGAGTTCTAGCAATTTGGGGGTGGAGTTTTTTGGGTTTTCCACGTAGAGTATCATGTCATCTGTGAAGAGTGAGAGTTTGACTTCTTTGCTAATTTGGATGCCTTTTATTTCTTTTTGTTTTCTGATTGCTGAGGCTAGGACTTCTAGTACTATGATGAACAGCAATAGTGAGAGTGAATATCCCTATCATATTCCTGACTTTAGTGGAAAACCTGTTTTCCCCCCATATAGAATGATATTCACTCCAGGTTTTCCATAGATGGCTTTTATGATATTGAGGTATGTACCCTTTATCCTTACATTTTGAAGAGTTTTAATCAAGAAAGAATGCTGTAGTTTGTCAAATGTTTTTTCAGCATCTATTGAGAGGATCATATGGTTCTTGTCCTTCCTTCTATTTATGTAGTGTATCACATTTATTGATTTGCAGATGTTGAACCAACATTTCAGCCCAGGAATAAATCCCACTTGGCTCTGGTGAATAATCCTTTTAATGTACTCTTGGATCCTATTGGCTAGTATCTTGGTGAGAATTTTGGCATCCATGTTCATCAGGGATATTGGTCTGTAATTCTTCTTTTTGATGGGGTCTTTGGTTTTGGACTCAAGGTAATGGTGGCCTCATAGAAAGAGTTTGGAAATTTTATTTCCATTTCAATTTTTTGAAACAGCTTCAGAAGAATAGGCATTAATTCTTCTTTAAATGTTTGGTAGAATTCCTCTGGGAAGCCATTTAGCCCTGGACTGTTGTTTGTTGGGAGATTTTTTATTACTGCTTCAATTTCCTTGCTGGTTATGGGTCAGTTCAAGTTTTCTATTTCTTCCTGTTTCAATTTTGGTGGTTTGTACCTCTCTAGGAATTCATCCATTTCTTCCAGATTGCCTAATTTGTTGGCATATAGTTGCTCATAATATGTTCTTATAATTGTTTGTATTTCTTCAGTGTTGGTTGTAATCTCTCCTCTTTCATTCATGATTTATTTATTTGGGTCCCTTCTCTTTTCTTTTTGATAAGTCTGGCCAGGGGTTTATCAATCTTATTAACCCTTTCAAAGAACCAGCTCCTAGTTTTATTGAACTGTTCTACTGTTCTTTTGGTTTCTATTTAATTGACTTCTCTAATCTTTATTATTTCTCTTCTCCTGCTGGGTTTAGCTTTTATTTTCTGTACTTTCTCCAGCTCCTTTGGGTGTAACTTACATTATGTATTTGAGACCTTTTTTGTTTCTTGAGAAAGGCTTGTATTGCTATATACTTCCCTCTTATGTCTGCCTTTGCTGGCAGAATGTTTTGAAGAATTGAAAGACAAGTGGTAAGATATATATTTGATTTAATTGAATTACCTCTGTGTGTGATTGTGAGTGAGTGTGTATTTGTTTCCCAGGTAACAATTTGTATAATTTCACTTCAGGATGGCAAGCCTCAAAGTTTTTACCCATAGTATAATTATTTTGAAAACTATATGATGACTAGTCAGGTGCAGCAAAAGAAACAAACAAGTAAAAATAAATAAATAAATAAAATGAATAAAAGTCTTCCCTTACCCTTATTTTCTGCAAAATAATATTAGCATTAACATCTTAATCTATAACTATAGTCATATCTACAATTATATCTATATATAGATACATTTGCAATGTCCTATTTGTCTTAATATCTTGAACTGTATTATTGTTTTTCAGATTCTTAAAAGCATTGTAATCAAGTTTTCTAAATTACTTATCCATTTTGAAATTCTGATAGATCAAGAGTAGGCAAACTATGGCTGGCTTTCTGCCTCATTTTGTAAACAAAATTTTACTGGAATACAGCCATGCTGATTCACTTACATGTTACTCATGGCTGCTTTCACAGTACAACCATAGAAAGAGTAGTTGTATCAGAGACCACATGGCCCCCAAATTTACAAAATTTACTATCTTGTGCTTTAGAGTAAAAGTCCACCTCTTGCACTAGATATTTAATAAAAAAAATTATTATGGCTATGTAAGGTAGGTTCAATTGTAACAGTTCAAGTTCAAAAAATATACCAGCAGTTTGCTTTTTACACTAGTTTGTGTACTAAGGTGATTTTATTTTCTTCCTTTTTATAACAAATAATATATTAGTATTTCATTATCTTTGCTTTTAGAGCACTTAAAATAGAATTGCTTGGTGTAGGCTCCATGTTTAATTTTAATAAGCATGTTTTTGAGCAATATGATATTAGTAATCTCATAGTTTAGTATGCTTTTGCAATTTTTTTTCTATAAACATCTTTAACAAGCTATTAATGATCCCAAATAAATCATGAGAAACCTAGAGATTTCTCTGTCTTCAAATCATATGTTAATCCTCTGAGCAGCACCTGTAGTTGGAAATATAACTTTTGTCTTTTAATGTTCACAACCACCTTCTCAAATGAATTATGGAATAATTACCTTGTAAATCATAGGCAACAGACTACATAAACCTAACATAATTATTGACATTAAATTTCAAAATATCCCACTTATATTTTATTGTCTAATACTTAATCACATCTTTGCTCAACTTGAAAATACTCTAACCATAATGGCATAAGTCAAGTGCTGATTCAGGTGTTTGAAAGGAGAGCATCTGTAACTTTGATTGCCACAGCAAAACACAAATAGCAGTAAAAAGGTTAGAATTAAATGAACTGGTGTATTTAGTATTATTTCATTGTATTCTTATAGTTGTGTATGAAAAAAACAGAGAGAAGTGTTTGCTAAAAATTTAATTGTGAATCGGTGGATATTTTGAGGTAACTACTAAGGAAAAAATAGTTGGTTTTAATGTCATTTTCTTCTTAATTAAGAAATTGCAAATATAAAGATTTTATCCTTAAAGGACTGAGTGGCCATACACAATTATTTATGTGTTCATTTCAATAATCATTTTAGGGGCGAGATAGAATTAGGGGGTGGATAGAGAAAATTTATTATGTTGAAACAAAACAATTCATAATCTCGATTAGTGCAATGTGCATGTATTTTAATTTCCTAGAGGATATGATTTATTTTATCTTAAATTAACAGATCACTATTGGTCTGAACCTAGAACACCCTCTAACTTAAAAAAGGTAATCTCTAGATCTATACATGTATGTTTCCTTTCATAATTACTTAAACTGTAAGATTGCTATGACTTTTAAAAGAGATAGTGTTTACAACATGGTTGGCATATGGTAATGGTGAATACCCATTATTTTTATTACTATTGTTACTTTTATTTGAGGCTAGTAAGGCAGCCTCTATGGTCAGCTTTATCAACAAAGGTACTAATAGTTATTCTTTAACATTCTATAATGTAGCATGGCAAGTCCTGGCATTTGCTGGCTCTCTCTGTTTCCTTTTTTTCTGCTTGCCAAGTGGCCAATCATTCCTGAATGCATCATTTTCTAGGAATATGTGTCAATATATACAATAGTAAGAAAATAATGTTAACAAATTTCTGGTTTCCCATTCCTTCTCTTAAATTTACAAGTTAATTAAAGAAAAGCACTAGCAAACAATGAGTGCTGTGATCTATTTACAGGGATTAAACTGATCCCTTTCAGGTCTTCAAGCTGTTAGAAAGTTGGGCTATTTTCAAGGTAATCACTTTCCACCTTATGGTGTAGACTTTATAGAATCTCAACTTATATTATTGTGAGTTTACAATGACATCACCTACATAATGAACCTAGGACTCCACCAGCCCTATGACTATGAAAATCCTATCATAGTGATGCATATAATGATGTTTAGCAAATATTAATTACATTTTTTTTAAAAAATGCATGTATATATGTCTGGATTAATTGATTGATTGATGATTTAGAGATCTTTTTGTGACCTTTGTGGAATTTCTGTGGTTTTATTTGTCTCTTCTCCAACTTTTTATATTTTCTACTTTACCTGTCAAAGAGTTTCATTTTAGGGGAGCAATCTCTCTCTTATACTGGAATGTCAGTTCTCCATGCTTATGTGTTTGCTTTGCATCATGCTTTGCCTTTGTATACACTTTCTATTTTCCTGTTAATATGATTATTTAAAAAGCAGCTGTTCATTTTTGTTTCTTATTTTGTTTCTTATTTCTTTCATTGCTTTAAATTTTGACGTAAAGGCATACATTTTTAGATAATTCAATTTTCTTTTGTTCTTTTCAGTAGTTTTAAGAAACAATGTCCAAATTAGCATTTCCTTCTCTTTTAACACATCATTTTATACTTACTATTCTTCCAAATTCAAATGTGCCTCACATCATTAGTGATAACTTTTATTATAATTTCTGTATTCCTTCTGCATAGTAGAATATTTCTTCTTGTAGTTGCTCTTTAAAAAATCTTTAATCCTTAGATGTGGGAAACAGAACGCCACAACAACCACTGGTGCATGTTCGCTCAGACTCCGAGATCTCCCAGAAAACTCGAGATTGCAGGGTTAAAAATAACCTGAAAGGATCAGAGTGAAATGCCCTTGGAACATGTGTGGTCAGTTCTAAAGTACACAGCAGAAGATGTTTTGTAGATAGGAAGCCAGCTGTAAACAGCACACTGGGCACTCCCCTCTGTTCCTTTATCCTCTTTTAAAGATTCTTACTGCTTGACCAATCCTGTATACACGGAGGCATGTGCCTTACTATGCCCCTGCTGTAAATCATTATAGATCTATATCGCTGTAGAAGGTATATGAGTATGGAAAATAAACCTCCGCACCTTGGGCTGTTAGCTCTCTAAACTGTCATCTCTTTTTCTCAGTTCCTTCGCTGCCTCAGGTCCCCGACTCTCTGAGGTCGACAAGTGGCGCCCAAACAGGGACCTGAAGCCCCTGTGGAGGAGTGATAGGCCAGCGATAAGAACCCTACAGAAGGTGGTAAGTAGGAAAGTTTATTACAGGGTTATGGGGCAATCAAATTTGAAAGCATCAGGTTTTGCTGCGTTGATACGTCATTTTCTTAAAGAATATGGAACTAAAGTTACTAAGCAGTGCATAGAAAAATGTTTGGAAACAGTAGTTGAATATAATCCTTGGTTTCCGGACGGAGACTCCTTAGATGAGGAGACTTGGATCCGAGTGGAAAATAATGTCTTGAAGGCTACGAGACAGGGTGAAATAATTCCCCTTGATTTCTGGCCCATTTGGGCTTTAGTACACTCGTACTAAAGTTATCAATACTATGGAAACTGGGGATCAGTTATCCCCGGCTGAGGTTGCTCAAGAAACTACTATCTCTTTACACACATATGAATTAGACGATGAGACTCTAGAAAAGGCTAAGACTGAAAGTAAAGCAAGCAACCTTTCATCTTAAATACCCCCATTAATCTTTGGGGAAGAGACCTCTTGCAACAGTGGGGAGCCGAGCTAGTCATCACCCCAGATCGGCCAGTTAATCAAATCATGACAAAGATGGGCTATAAACCAGGACAGGGCTTAAGCAAACAACATCAAGGAATCATGGAGCCTATCATTGCCCAAGGACAAACTGATAGGGCTGGACTGGGTTACCCTTTTTTCTAGGGGCCATTGAAGAAAAGAGGCCTGCCCCCATTAAAATAACATGGAAAACTTCTTCCCCGGTTTGGACTCCTCAATGGCCCCTTCTGATAGAAAAATTGCAGGCTTTAGAACAAATTATTCAAGAACAATTGAAGGCAGGACATATAGAGCCTTCACAATCTCCTTGGAACTCCCTTGTTTTTGTTATCAGAAAGAAATCAGGTAAGTGGAGGCTCTTAATAGACCTTTGGAATGTTAATCCCATCATGGAGCCTTTGGGTGCCTTGCAGCCTGGGTTACCCACTCCTACAGCCATTCCCAAACAACGGCCATTGATAATAATAGATCTTAAGGATTGTTTCTCTACCATAGCCATTCATCCTGAGGATAAGGAGAAATTTGCCTTTCCTATTCCCAGCACTAACAATAAAGAACCAGTGAGAGGATATCAATGGACAGTTTTGCCACAAGGCATGACTAATTCTCCTACCATGTGTTGGTATTATGTTGGCCAGGTCCTCAGACCTGTAAGAGATCATTAGCCTCGATCCTATATCATTCATTATATGGATGATATTTTGCTGGCATCACAAACTGAAACTGAATTACAAGATGTGTATCAGGCCACTTCTCAACATTTGACTTTTGCAGGTCTCATAATAGCCCCAGAGAAAATCCAAACAACTACTCCGGCTTCTTATCTAGGCACTGTGGTAGATGGAACCACAGTGAAACCTCCAACAATGCAAATTCATAGGGATACCCTCTTTACGCTTAATGATTTTCAGAAACTCCTAGGAGACATTAATTGGATTCGCCCTTTCCTAAGGAATTCCAACTTATAAATTACAAAATTTATTTAACACTTTACAAGGTGATTCTGCTTTAGATAGTCCTCGCGCTTTATCCTCAGAGGCACAGGCCGAACTGCAGTTTGTCGAGCGATTAAAAACTGCCTTTGCTCACAGGTATGATGATTCTCTCCCCCTGCTGCTTCTTATTTTCCCTACCCCTCATTCTCCAACTGGTGTCTTAGCGCAAGAAGACAAACCTCTCGAATGGGTGGCTTTACACATAAAAACTTCTCGAACTGTTATTCCATATCTATCTCTTATTGCTTCACTCATTCTCTGAGGACAAAAGCGTTCTATTCAAATTCTTGGTTTTGACCCAGAGCTCATTGTTTTACCTATCTCTTCCAGATCTTTTAAGGAAGTCTTTCCCTTCTCTACTGATCTGCAAATATCTCTTGCTGATTATACTGGGCGCATAGGTTGCCACTATCCGTCAGGTAAACTATGGGACGTCCTAAAGCGCACTGCCTGGGTTATAAATTGCGTAGTTCGTAACACCCCAATCCCCTCAGCTCCTACATACTTTATTGATGGCTCTTCCTCTGGGCGCACCGGAGTCTAGGGCCCCGCTATTCAACGCTCCATAAAAACCCCTTACACTTCTGCTTGAACAGGTTGAACTTGCAGCTTTAGTGTTCTTATTGCAGAATGTTCATTATCCTATGGATATCGTATCTGATTCTGCTTACGTAGTTGGCATTGTTGCACCTTTGGAAACAGCTCTTATTTCCACAACTCATTGTATCATTTACCCTTTGCTTCAGGACTCCTATTTTTGAAACTCCACAAGCAGAACATGCCCATCTTCATACGAACGCCAACTGCCTACATTCACACTATAAAATACCCTTGCGCTCTGCCAGGCAAATAGTCTCTTCCTGTCCTATTTGTTGACCTCTACATTTAACTGAGCATCTGGCGGGCATCAGTCCCAGAGGCACAGCTCTTGATTGTATTCTTCATGCTACTCCATTGAAGGGAGAAAAGGCTGGGCATGTTATCTCTCATTTACTTGAATGTTTCACTATTATGGGGTTACCTACTTGCATCAAGACAGATAATGGCCCAGCATATACTAGCAAGAAAGTACGAGAATTCCTTGCAGAATGGCAAATTAGTAGGGCGCTGTAGTAGGGCGCATGCCACCATTAAAAAACAACTCCGTAAAACTATGTCTAAAAAGAAAGGGGGAATCTCCCGGAGATGTCATGGCACAAACCTTATTTATTTTATTTTTTAAACTTACCCCAAGGAGAACCATATACTAGAGCTGACAAACATTTCTCGCCAGCCTCAATCTCAACTCAGGACACACCCGTGTGGATAAAAATATGATGAAAGTAATTGGTTGCCCAGGAAATTAATTACCCGAGGCCCTGGTTATGCTTCTGTCATTCCAGATAGATCCAGTCGAGCAATTTGGATACCTCTTTGGAAAGTCCGGCCCAGGATTGGCGATAAAGACAACAAAAGAGGTCTCTCAGCTGCTGCAGGGAATGACTACCCACCCCCCCGCCTGAGAGATGGCAACACTCTCCTTGAAGAGGCCTCAAAAATGAAAATTGCCACCAAAAACACCCTCAACTTGGGGGCAACTGAAGACCTTCACTCAGAGGGCAGAGCGAGTCCTAGAAATGACCAGATCTACCAAAACCCTTGAACATTTGTTCCTGGCTATGTTAGCGGTGGTGACATGCGCCTCTGCGCAGGCTGGATTCCATCCTTCTTCTCCAGGCCCGTATGCGGGTCTGGATCCCGGATACTGTACCCTCAAAAAAACAAATGAGTGCCCAAAATCTCCATCACAGAGTGCTTACGACAGCGGCTAATTTGAAAAAAGAAAGGGGGAAACAGAACACCACAACAACTACTGGTGCATATTCATTCAGACTCCGAGATCTCTGAGAAAACTCGAGATTGCAGGGTTAAAAATAACCCGAAAGTATGAGTGAAATACCCTTGGAATATGTGTGGTCAGTTCTAAAGTACGCAGCAGAAGATGTTTTGTAGATAGGAAGCCAGCTGTAAACAGCACACTGGGCACTTCTTTCTGTTCCTTTATTCTGTTTTAAAGATTCTTACGTGCTTGACTAACCCTGTATACATGGAGGAATGTGCCTTACTACGCCCCTGCTGTAAACCATTATAGATCTATATCGCTGTAGAAGGTATATAAGAGTATGGAAAATAAACCTCAGCACCTCGGGCTGTTAGCTTGGGGTCCCCTGTGCCTCGCTATACTGTTGTCTCTTTTTCTCAGTTCCTTCACTGCCCCAAGTCCCCGAGTCTCTGAGGTCGACAATTAGATATATGTGGATGCAAGATAACCTCATGGTACACTTTAGGTATGTTGTTTACTCATAATAACTTAATGGAGTTTAAATGTAATTAATAATTTTGATGGTATTAAAATTGCTAAAGTAGGGTTCTTCAGAAATCTAAAAAATATTGAACAAAACAATTAAAAATTATAACCTCTTAGAAATGTTAAATGTGTATACCATTCTCTGCATGAGTAATCAATAATATTTAAAAAAATAAAGAATATTAAAAGATGAGGTTTTCCCCCTTTCTTGTGTTATATTTTGACTAAAAATCTAAGATAAGGAATTACTTTTATGGACTGTTGATTTATATATTGTATTACTTTTGAAGGGACTAAAACCTAGAGAAAAGATATCACATCTACAAAGATCAGAGGGGCATACCTTTATATTGAAGCATAATATTTTAAAATCATAATTTTTAATATGTTAGACATATATTGCTTAATTTATAGATCCTCTATTAAAAGGTACATTTGTGAAAATAAGATGAATCAATTTATAAAAGACACAAATACTTAAAACCTTTAGTTAATACAATTTTTTCAAGTTTTTATTCAAATTCCAGTTAGTTAATATGTAGTGTAATATTAGTTTCAGGAGTAGAATTTAGTGATTCATCACTTACATATAACACCTAGTGCTCATCACAAGTGCCCTCCTTAATACCGATCACCCATTTAGCCCATCTTTCACCCACCTCCCCTCCAGCAACCCTCAGTTTGTTCTCTGTAGTTAAGAGTCTGTTTTTGGTCTTCTCCCTTTTTCCCCTCTATGTTCATGTTTTTCCCCTGGGTTTTATTTCTTTGTTTCTTAAATTCCACATATGAGTGAAATCATATGGTATTTTTATTTCTCTGACTGACTTATAAAAGTACTATTTTAATTTGCACAATTATAGTGTTTACAAGTCTATCATACTATAAAAAAGCATGGGTTTAAAAATCAGGCACAATTTAATAAGAATAGTGGCTCTGGCAATTACAAGAGTAAGCTAGTTGCTTAATTGCTCTTAGCTTTTGTTTCCAAATTGCAAACCTTGCTTAAAATGACCAACTTCACAGGATCATTATGAGGAATAGAAGTGGAATATGAAGTATCAGTAACTGACAGTTATCATTATTTTATTTATTATCATACCTAATATATATCTAAGAAAAAACTGGGTACAATCCCAGTGAGAAATGAGAAAAATGGCATCAATATCCATTACATAGCTTTATTTTAAAAATTGCTTTACTTTTCTGTTGTCCTGTTATTTTTCTTATCGGACATATGAGAGACAAGTAGCAGAACTGCATGGCCCATTAGCCAATTCAAGAAGGCCTTGCTTTATTTCCTAATATGCTTTATGACATATCACACTAATATCTCTTGAGTTTCACATTCCTCTTTTCTTATAGCTTTCTAGAACCATAAAAAGGAAACACATTTTAAAATCAAATGATATTATTTCCAAATAGTTTAGTATCTCTCTACTGGAGTTACTTCTACATCTCATAATTCACTTACGGCCATTGCTACAATAATTTAAAACTATCACAATATCCTCTGCAATATCTCCAGTAGTACTTTGGCAAGGAAAAAAAAATGTACACCCACACATGTACTTTTTTAACAAAACTTACAAAGATTCTGGTAGGAAATCTCTTTTCATATCTATTTGTGTTTTAGAAAACAAGCCAGACAATAGCAAAACAACAATATCATAGTCAGCAGTAAGGTTTTTCTATGTTTGAGCTATATTTTCTAGAGGAAAAATTTAGTTTATATATAGGGAAGTCAAAAAACTTTCAGACTTGATAAGTGTTTTTAGGAGCTTGGGAAGATGGCAGAGTAGAAGGATCCTGAGCTCTCCCCATCCCATGTTTACACCTAGATATCATCCACATCCAAGTCAACAAACCAGAGAATGATCCAAAGATTAGCAGAACAAACTCCACAACTAAATATAGAGAAGAAGCTGCATCTGAAAGGTCAGAAAGGTCAGAAAGGTGGAGGAAAGCACCCCACAGGAGGGAGGGAACTTTGCACAGAAAGGGCAGAGAAACACGCCCTCACACCAGGACTTGCACATGGGTAAGACTAATCCGCATAACATTTGACTTTGAAAACCAAAGGGGATGAATTCCCCGTGAGTTTGTATAACCAGTGGGACTTGGATCCTGGAGCTTTAAAAGTCAGCTGATTCAGCACTGGGCAAGCCAGGAGGGTGAGTGATCGCTGGGTCACTGCCCTTAAAGAGAGTAGCTATGTGGAGAGGTAACATAAAAATGGCAATTTACATAACACCAGGGGCAAACAGGAGACAGATCTGTTTATACTGATTTTGGGGAGTGGTTGGGGGACTGCTTAGGGAACAAAGGAGCTGGTAAGTTCTTTCCCTCCCCTCCCCTTCAGCATAAACACAGGGCCATAAGGAGGCAGGGCTGCATAGATATTTGGTACCTAACCTGCTAGCAGTGCACCAAGCCCACGAGTTCTTCCTAAGGACTCACCCACTCCAAGGCTGCTAGCTTCAGCCTTGGGCTCAGGGCAAATCTTATTAAAGATGTGCATGTGCCCTGCCCAGCCATCCAGCGCACAGCTGCCACCCCACACCACACCCAACTCCTGCACCCTGCCCAGCCACCAGCATGCTCTGAACCCAGGTGTGTGCCTATAGCCATCCCCATACAAAACCCCCAACTGCAATTCTGCTTTGGGGATCAGGTCTAAGACTAGTTACCCAGTGCAAATTTTGCTAACATTGCTGCCCCTAAGTTCCCTACTGGGCATGCCCCACAGAGATGGCCTGTCCCGGTCCCACTAACACCACAGAGAGCAAGCACAGCCCACAACAGGAAAACAGTCAACGCAGGCAACTACATTGAAAGGAAAAATGACTCAAACACAACAGCAGGACAAAGGCAACACATATAGGATACTCTCCTGAGGTGCCAGGTTTTAATGAACAGGGGACACTGCACTGCAGGGCATTCCACTAATTGTTCTTTATAAAGTCACTATTTTGAAAAGCAGAAGACATAGCTAATTTTCCTAATACACAGAAACAGACACTGAGAGGCAGAAAAAATGAGGAGACAGAGAAATAGGTCCTAAATGAAAAAAACAAGACAAATTCACAGCAGGAGATTTAAACAAAATGTATAAAAGTAATATGCCTGATACAGAATTTATCTTTTTTAAATTTTATTTATTTTTATTTTTTTATTTTTTATTTATTTTTTTATGTTCAGTTAGCCACTGTGTAGTACATCATTAGTTTTTGATGTAGTGTTCAATGATTCATTAGTTGCATATAACACCCAGGGCTCCTCACAGCATGTGCCCTCCACAATACCCATCACCTTGTTACCCCATTCCCCCACTCTTCCCCTCTGAAACCCCCAGATTGTTTCTCAGGGTCCATAGTTTCTCATGGTTCATTTCCCTCCCTGATTTCTCCCCCTTTGGATTTCCCTCCCTTCCCTTATGATCTTCCGTGCTATTGCTTATGTTCCACATATGAGTGAAACCGTATGATAATTGTTTCTCTGCTTGACTTATTTCACTTAGCATGATCCCCTCCAATTCCATCCATGTTGATGCAATGGTGGGTACTCATCCTTTCTGATGGGTGAATAATATTCCATTGTATATATTTACCACATCTTCTTTATCCATTCATCTCTTGAAGGGCATCTCAGCTCCTTCCACAGTTTGACTATTGTGGACATTGCTGCTCTGAACATTGGGTGCATTTGACCCTTCTGTTGACTACTGCTCTATCTTAGGGGTAAATACCCAGTAGTACAATGGCTGGGTCTTAGGGTATAGCTCTATTTTTAACATCTTGAGGAACCTCCATATTCTTTTCCAGAGTGGCTGTACCAGCCTGCATTCCCACCAACAGTGTAAGAGGGTTCCCCTTTCTCCATGTCCTCGCCAACACTTGTTGTTTCTTGTCTTGTTAATTTTTGCCATTCTAGGGTGCCTGGGTGCCTCAGTTGGTTAAGTGACTGCCTTTGGCTCAGGTCATGATCCTGGAGTCCTGGGATCAAGTCCCACATCAGGCTCCTGGCTCAGTGGGGAGCCTGCTTCTCCCTCTGACCCTCTCCCCTCTCATGATGTTTCTCTCTCTCTCTCTCTCAAATAAATAAATAAATAAATAAATAAATAAATAAATAAATAAAATCTTTAAAAAAATTTTTTTTGCCATTCTAACTGGTATAAGGTGGTATCTCATTGTGGTTTTGATTTGTATTTCCCTGATGGCTACTGATGTTCAGAATTTTTTCATGTGTCTGTTAGCCATTTGTATGTCCTCTTTTGAGAAGTGTCTGCTTATGTCTTTTGCCCATTTTTTGACTGCGTTATTTGTTTTTTGAGTGTTGAGTTTGAGAAGTTCTTTATAAATTTTGGATATCAGCTCTTTATCTGTAATGTCATTTGCAAATATCTTCTCCTATTCTGTGGGTCACCTCTTTGTTTTGTTGACTGTTTCCTTTGCTAGGCAGAAGCTTTTTGTCTTTATGAAGTTCTCAAAGTTCATTTTTGCTTTTGTTTTCCCTTGCCTATGGAGACGTGTCTTGAAAGAAGTTGCTGTTGCAAATGTTGAAGAGGTTACTCCCTGCATTCTCCTCTAGGATTTTGATGTATTCCTGTCTCACATTGAGATCTTTCATCCATTTTGAGTTTTTGTGCATGGTGTAAGGGAATGGTCCAGTTTCATTCTTCTATAGATAGCTGTCCAATTTTCCCAGCACCACTAATTAAAGAGACTTTTTTCCATTGGATATTTTTTTCCTGATTTGTCAAAGATTAGTTGACCATAGAGTTGAGGGTCCATTTCTGGGTTTTCTATTCTGTTCCATTGACCTTTGTGTCTGTTTTGTTTTTTGTTTTTTGTTTTTGGTCAGTACCATGCTCTCTTAGTGATCACAGTTTTGAAATATAGCTTAAAGTCAGGCAACGTGATGCCCTTAGCTTTGTTTTTCTTTTTCAACATTCCATTGGCAATTCGGGGTCTTTTCTGGTTCCATACAAATTATAGGATTTTTTGTTCTAGCTCCTTAAAAAATGCCAATGGTATGTTAATAGAGATGGCTTTGAATGTGTAGATTGCTCTGAGCAGAATAGAAGTTTCAACAATGTTTATTCTTCCAATCCTTTAGAATGGAATTGTTTTCCATCTTTTTGTATCTTCCTCAAATTCATAAATGTTCTGCAGTTTGTAGAGTACAGATCCCTTACCTCTTTGGTGAGGCTTATTCCTAAGTATCTTATGGTTTTTGGTGCAATTGTAAATGGAATTGATTCCTTAATTTCTCTTTCTTCAGTTACATTGTTAGCATATAGAAAAGCAAATAATTTATGTGCACTGATTTTGTATCCTGCTGAATTGCTGTATGAGTTCTAGTAATTTGGGGGTGGTGTCTTTTGGATTTTCCACATAAAGTAGTATGTCATCTGTGAAGAGAGTTTGACTTCTTCTTTGCCAATATGGATGCCTTTTATTTCTTCTTGTTGTCTGATTGCTGATGCTAGGACTTCTAGCACTATATTGAACAATAGTGATGAGAGTGGGAATCTCTGTCGTGTTCCTGACCTTAAGGGAAAAGCTCTCAGCTTTTCCCCATTGATAGTAATATTTGCTGTGAGCTTTCCATAGTTTTTTTTTTAAATGATATTGAGGAATGTTCTCTCTATCCCAACATTCTGAAGAGTTTTAATCAGGACAGGATGCTCTATTTTGTCAAATGCTTTTTCTGCATGAATTGAGAGGATCATATGATTCTTGTCTTTTCATTTATTAATGTGCTCTATCACGTTGACTGATTTGTGAATGTTGAACCACTCTTGCATCCCAGGCATAAAACCCACTTGGTCGTGATGGATAATCCTTTTAATGTACTGTTGGATTCTATTGGCTAGGATCTTGTTGAGTATTTTGGCATCCATGTTCATCGGGGATATTGGTCAGTAATTCTCCTTTTTGATAGTGTCTTTGCCTGGTTTTGGGATCAGGGTAATGCTGGGCTCATAAAATGAGTTTGGAAGTTTTCCTTCTTTTTCTATTTTTTGAAACAGCTTCAGGAGAATAGGTATGATTTCTTCTTTAAATGTTTGGTAGAATCCCCTGGGAAGCCATCTGCCCCTGGACTCTTGTTTTTTGGGAGGTTTTTGATGACTGCTTCAGTTTCATTACTGCTTTCTGGTGTATTCAGATTATCTAATTCTTTTTGCTTCAGTCTTGGTAGTTTATAAGCTTCCAGGAAGGCATCCATTTCTTCCAGGTTGTTTATTTTGTTGGCATATAGGTGCTGGTAATAATTTCTAGTAATTGTTTCTATTTCTTTGGTGTTAGTTGTGATCTCTCCCCTTTCATTCATGATATTATTAATTTGGTTTCCTTCTCTTTTCTTTTGGATAAGTCTGGCCAGAAGTTTATCAATCTTATTAATTCTTTCAAAGAACCAGCTTCTAGTTTTGTTGATCTGTTCTACAGTTTTTCTGGTTTCTATTTCATTGATCTCTGCTCTAATCTTCATTATTCCTCTTTTCCTGCTTGGTTTAGGCTTTATTTGCTGTTCTTTCTCCAGCTTCTCTAGGTGTAAGGTAAGCTTGTGCATTTGGGATTTTTCTAATTTTTTGAGAGGCTTGGATGGCTATGTATTTCCCTCTTAGGACCACCTTTGTGATATCCCATAGGTTTTGGACCAATGTGTTTCATTCTCATTAGTTTCCATGAATTGTTTAAATTCTTCTTTAATTTTCTGGTTGACCCAATCATTCTTTAGCAGGATGCTTTTTAACTTCCAAGTCTTTTAATTCCTTCCAAAGTTTTTCTTGTGACTGAGTTCCAGTTTCAAGGCATTGTGGTCTGATAACATGCAGGAAATAATCTCAATCTTTTGGTATATACCTATGAAGTCCATCTGGTCCAATGTGTCATTCAAAGCTCTTGTTTCTTTGTTGATCTTCTGCTTAGATGATCTGTCCATTGTTAAGAGTGGAGAAAGATCTCCTACTATTAATGTATTATTATCAATGTGATTCTTTATTTTGGTTAACAGCTGGCTTATGTAGTTGACTGTACCCATGTTGGGGGCATAGATATTTACAAATGTTAGATTTTCTTGTTGGATGGACCCTTTAAGTATGATATAGAATCTCTTACTACAGCCTTGATTTAAAATCTAATTTGTCTGATATGAGAATTGCTACCCCAGCTTTCTTTTGAGGCCTGTTGGCATGATAAATGGTTCTCCATCCCTCTCTTTCAATCTGGAGGTGTTTTTAGGTTCAAAATGAGTCTCTTGTAG